>NW_015971152.1:0-242417 GCF_000961545.1 Sporothrix schenckii 1099-18
ACCCTAACTAACCCTAACTAACCCTAACTAACCCTAACCCTAACCCTAACCCTAACTAACCCTAACCCTAACTAACCCTAACTAACCCTAACTAACCCTAACCCTAACTAACCCTAACTAACTAACCCTAACTAACCCTGACCCTAACCCTAACCCTAACTAACCCTAACTAAGTTCGAGTCACTAACACTTTTCGAGATCCTTAACGTTATATATATACTAGTTCCACTACCTTTTAAACGGTTTATTTATATAGTTATAAACGACGACGACTCGGTTACGAGGATTCGAGAATTTATACGGTTTAACCTTAAATATTATTTTTAATTCTAAGATTTAGAATTCTCGATCTTTAAAAGTGGAATAGTTCCCGTAAACCTTAAGTAATAGTCGTATCTTTAAATCTTTCGATTTACACCCCTTTTACGTTTTTTCGTCGACTTTTAAGTTATTATTTAACTAAGAAGAATTTTCTTTAAATAACGGGGTTAAAGAAAGGGATATGGTGGATTTATCTTTAGTCTTCTCGTTCCGGTAAAGGACTCGTTAACGTCTCACGTCCTTTAAAACCGTAATCCTTTCTTTAAAAGTTCGTTTCCTTTCGAACGTTATTAACTTTTTTTTTTAACGTCCTTTCTTCGTTATTTTTCTCTTTTACTTACTCTTCCGTAATAGTGTTAATTTTACTACCTTCTTCTCTCTCTTTACTATTAATTAACATTATTATTACTACTTTAGTTTTTAAAGATTCGACCGGGCCCTCGACCGTAAGTTATAAGTTAAAGTCTTTAAGGATAAGGTCGACGTTTACGTATAAGAGACTCGTAAGGCCTCGTAAGTAAGAACGGGTAACTCGGTTCGACCCGACGGAGGGTAGGTTTATCGTTTCTCTTCTTTCAACTATTATAAAAAAGTATCCGTAAAAAGAAAAATTAAAATTGTTATAAATAGTTGTAGGATAAGTCTTTACGATAAATTAATTAATAAAAGCGTTAGTTTTCGAGGGCGAAGGTAAGTATATATTATAATAAAGACTAATTCTTACCCCTTCTTTTTAAAAGGAAGAAAAGAGTCTTATTATTTAAGGAGAATAGCCTTTCGTAAACGTGACGTTAACGTGTGACTGGGGACTAACCACACCTCGTTTTATTATATAAGCCTAGTCACTTGATTCGTAACCTTCGGCCTCGAATCGATTATAACATTTTTCGAACTATACACGTCGCCCGTTATTTACTTCTTACTTTTACTTAGTTCCGTCTTCCCTAGGAAAGCCCTTTTTTTATACCACCGTGTACGGTACGTCGTCGGTGGATAAAAACGAAGAATACTCTCCCGGTGTATTGTACGGGACGTTAAAGTAAAGACGACGGGCCGACCGAAAGAAAAAAAAGAAACGATAAAAAGGAAGAATTAAAAAGAGAGAGACTTTAGTTAGAATCGAACGCCGGCCTTGTCTCTTTGTTCCCTTTTATAAAAAGTACGACACGGTATATAACTATTAGGTTATATATTAGGTCGTATACGGAAGAACTAGTTCGTATTATAAGAAATGTATACCGGTCTATTCTCGATTCTCGTTCGACGTCGCCGTGTCTATTATACGAACGGAACTCTTTTCCGTACGATCTAGTGTAACGTCTGACACCTAACACGTCCTTCTTATATTTAAACGTATCTTCCGTACGAATCAACCTAGTCCTTTTACTACCCTTACTTTTCTTTCCTACCATTTTAAATGTCCCTTATCCTTTTCTTTTACACCGTACGGTCTTTGTCTCGCTCGTTCTGTTAATATTGTTATCGTCCAATGTATTCTTATCGTTATCTTATCGTTATCTTATTACGATAACGGTGTCGTCGCCCACTCCACTTTTTAACCCTAACCTTTATAAATTACAATCCGTTGTTACTTAACAACAACTTATCGTACGACATCGTCAATTAACAGACAGTGTCGCGTCGCTATTCTCTTCATTTTCCCGTCGACTGCATCCTCGTACGACGTCTCGTCGTCGATTTATTTCTCATCCGATTTAATTAAATCAGATCAGAATGGACCCCCCGTTTTGTAGGGAACATTTAAATCCGACAGACCCCTGTCTCCTAACAAAAAAATTCTCATCCGGTTTGTCTTGTAGTGGTAGGTTTATTTTGTATGTTAGGTTTGGATACGTGGTTTTATGTTCGGCCCACCACACCTTGCCATGATTTCGACTACCCTGGAACCATTATCCATCTACTATGACGACCCTACTAGAAGCTTCTCAATAATCTCGGCTGCAGCCAAGCACTCACTGTCCATCCACTTCCGCGTCACGATCTGCAAGCCTACCGGCATATTTTGAGAATCCTGTGGGTTGTAGTGCTCGAAAAGATATACTTCTGTGTCGTTCCGTGGCTCGTAGACGCGCGCGGACAAGTCTTCACCATAGCCCCCCACCATGTCCGAGGCAGGAAATGCGAGGGCAGGGTAGTCTACTAAGTTCCATATAGCTGTATAGCCCCAGTAGCGCGACGTGTCGAGCGGCGGTGCTGTGCTGGTGGTCACGGGTGCAATCACAACGTCGACGTTGGCAGCGCTCCAATGCTCAGAGTACCGTGCACGGAAGGCATCGCGAGCGGCCCTGCGGTCTTGCGTGGTCGAGCCCAAGGCCGCTTCATTGGCGCGGCACTCGTCCATCATCCACTGGGTGAGTGGTCTAAGCCCTTCACCGCTTTCGGCACACAACTCACGAATCTTGGCGCCGCCGTCTTCCCAATAGTTGGCTGTAATGACCTTCCACGCAACGTCGTGGTCCAGTGGCTTGAATGGCACGACTTCCACCAGAGGACTGGTGCGTAGCTTAGTAACAACCTTTTCGAGGACCACCTGGACGGGAGGTAAGGGAGTAACGACGTCGTCTGTGTTCATAATGCCAATGCGCAGAGGTTGTCGTAGTGGCGTAGATGACTCTACGGAGACAGCATAGGGCAGGAGTGACGGATCGTCTATCCACGGCTTAGTTGCGGAATACGCGCCGTGAAATAGATTCAGGTCCCTTAGAGATCTTGTGAACGCACCCAGGGTGCCGTGGATTGAGTCGCAGCCGGGCGATGGCACCACAACACCAGACCCGCTGACACGCCCGACGCTCGGCTTAAAGCCCCATACGCCGTTGAGTGACGATGGTGCCCGGATCGAGCCGCCAATGTCGCCGCCAAATCCCAGCGGCGTAGCGTGCATGGACAGCAGCGCCGTCTCGCCACCGCTGCTGCCGCCGGCCGTGCGTGTGCGGTCGCGCGCGTGAACGGTGGCACCGTAAATGTTGTTGGACGTTTCCAGGTGCATAAACGACTGCGGCTGGGCAGTGCGGGAAAACACGATTGCGCCCATGGCCTTGAGGCTGGCGGTAAGGTGGGCATCGCGCTGCGTCTCGTTGTCAATCCAGGCAACAAACGCCGCGTGGGTGGCATGGCCGGACACGGCAATCTGCTCCTTCAGGGAGACGGGCAGGCCATGCAGTGGCCCCAGTGGCTTCCCAGTCTCGGCAATGTGCGCATCTGCTGCTTCGGCAGCAGTAATGGCTTCGGGCAAGAGCTCCGTCAGGCAGTTTGTCTTTCAGCTAATTAGGTTCCATGTCCAAACCGGGCTCACACAACGCATAAAACAGAAGGAAATGCCCTACCAGCTGATGTGCAATCGAAGCTCGCTTGCGAAACGCATGCAGCAGTGCCACGGCCGTAATCTTGCGCGTAGCCAGCAGGTCAACAAGTGCCGTGGCATCGTAGCGCTCCGTGACCTCAATCTCCCAGTCGGTCAAGAGGCCACATGTCCGCGGGACGTCAGTTACGTCTAACGTGTCCACTGCTGGGAGCTCCGGGAGGATGGAGTCCCGTGGCAGACTCTGCTCTAGGATGGACAGTGCATGCTTGATCCGCTGTTGGTAATGAGGTTTGATGTCAGCGGCGGTTGGAAGCATTGCGTGATGTGCTCGCAAACGTGTTACAGTGCCGGCTCCAATACAAGGTCCGTCTGCCAATGAGCACCTCCACGATATATAACCGTGCCCGGCAAAGATCTGACGTCGACTCGACTGTTGTTAGTATGGCGCTTATCATTAGCCAGATCGCTGGGTGCAGATAACGCGCGCGAGTGTTGCCTGTTACGGAATAGGCGTTTGGAGCCATCGCAGTGGAGCAGCTGCATGTCAACTATACTGCCCTCCGCAATGGTTCCCCGCTCCTTCTGTCTCGGCGCAAGAACCTCCCAACATAGAAGACCATGCGATAGCCATGTCTGGATTTGGTAACAGCTAAATCGAAGCACGGAAACCGCGACCACGACCACAAACTCCGCACATACTGTATACACAATGCCGCAAGTGGACGCCCAACCAGTACAGGTAGCAAAGGTTGCAAAACCAGGCCGTGCACCCCGTGCTGCGCCCTCCTGGAGCCGCACAGGCTGCGTGACATGTAAACGGAGGCGGAAGAAGTGCGACCAGGGCCGGCCAGGCTGCGTCAACTGCACCCGTCGCGGGAAGCCCTGCGAGGGCTATCAGCAGCCGTTTGTTGCGCAGGCCATTCGCGGCTGCCCTGTACCGCCGCCCAAGTCGTCCACAGATCGACCCAAGAAGAGGGCGTCACCGGTGGTCGTGGAGGCACCGGAATCGAGTGGCGGTTCTGAGCAGGAAATCGCCGAGTACTCCTTCTACCGAGCCCTGCTATCACCCGGTCACTCGCAATGGCAGTCTCTGCTCCTGTCGCCTCTCCCACTTTCGCGACTTGGCAGCCCTATTGCCGACTCACCAATGCGTGATGACCATGGAGACGAAAATGATCACCCCGATGGTGTTACAGCCCCCGGTTCGCCACATTCAAGTCAGACCGAACCCAGTCAAACTCCGGCTATCTGCGGCATGGCGTCACCAGAGAACTGTACCCGACTTCTGGGTTTAATGGAAGACGACGTCATTACGCATTATGAAATATCAACAATACCAGCGGCAGATGCATTGGGAATCAGTTCTGCTGTAGATGACGCACCCTGCGGCACTGCCGACACCGAAGTGTCCGCAGACGGAGAAATCTCTGACGATACTATCCGAGATGTTGTTACAGACAATGTCAGCAACAACACCGTCCCCGATGCTACAGTTAATGCTGCAGTTGACGCAGCCAAATATACGTCCGACGCAGCGCGCTACATAGCCGATATCAGCTCCGAGTGGTTACGTCAGGTAGATGGCACCAGTACTGGGTTGTCGCCGTCGTCCGAGCCGCACCTCCTTCCCACATTCCCCCAGTTTAGCGACCAGGATGTCTTCTACATTCAGTACCTCTACGACCAGGGTGCCCGCCAGCTGCTGAACATGGACGCTGGCCCACAGAATCCGTTACGATGCCTCTTTTTACCGCGTGCGTTGCAGTCAACCGGCGTCCTGCACGCGATGTGTGCTGTGTCAGCGTGCCACCGGGCCCGCCAGGCGGATCCGGACACACGCCTCACATTCTCCATGGCCGCGGCCCGATTTTACAGCAAGGCTACGGCGTGGCTGAGGACGTCGCTCGAAACATGCGTTACGCGGATGTGTGGCCGGCTTCTGCTGGACGACACGTCCTTGTTCACAGCCATATTGCTCTGCAAGTACGAGATCATCCACGGCAGCGTGCGGCACTGGAATGGGCACCTGCGCGGTCTAGAGAACATGTTCCAATCCTGTGGCGGCACGGATGCGATAGGCGTCGACTGTCGGCAATATATATCGAGTTTTATCCGCTACCACCGAACTGTGGGGAGCATCACGAATGCCAGCGTGTGGATGCAGACGGACGGCGCAGACGAGAGCGATGGCCCGGATGACGCCCTGGACGACGAGACCTCCCCGTCCTTCTTTATTGATCCGTACTCTGGATGTTCCTACTATCTTCTGTGCGCCTGCCGCTCCATCTCTGAACTAGCAGGGCAAGTGGAGAAACAGTCCATTACCAGCTTTTCTCAATTTTCTGCCCAGGTCAACACAATGTACGTCCCATCGACGCCGTTGTTGATCGAGAATGCATTTATCTGCAACAGAACGAATCATTGCCCTCTACTGACTTATTGCGTAGTGTCACTACGCTTGGATCGTCCAATATCCAGCTAGGAGAACAGCCATGTCCAGCTGGCGTCACCATGGCCCAGATCGGGCGGTTGCTGTTTGTCGCCCAGCGCATCCGCTATGCTGCCTTTGTATTTCTGCACGCCATGATTGAGTACGCAGAGAGCACCCTTATTGACGTTGAGCCAGCCGAGTGGCGCGCTCTCATCGACGGCCTCCCGTACGCCAAAGCCCGCGCCGTGGACGGCTGTCTGGACATGCTGGAAACGCTCCCTGTTGGCGCCCACTGCGAGTTTGCCGCGCTCACTCTGCCGCTGTTCATCGCCGGCTGTGAGACTGGCAACCCACGGCAGCGCTATTTTGTGCTCGACCGGCTGTTTCTGTTGGAGAAAAGCGTTGCTATTGGCAACATTACGCGGGCTCGTGATGCGCTGGTGATGATTTGGCAGCAGACAGATTCGACGGGGAAGACGGCCAGGCGCTTTTGGTGGAAGATCCTGCAAGAGATGGGATGGGAGCTAATCTTATCATGACTTGCTGCTTTTGCTTTGTGAAAATACCATGATATTGAGTGAACTACGTATGACCTCTCAAACGACTGTGTATCCTCCGTCAATGATAATGTTAGCCCCTGTCATAAAGCTTGACGCATCTGAGGCGCAGAAGACGTATGCCTGGACGCAGATCTGTCAGTGATTGTGTTCTGCACATACACGGCATTGTGTTCTGATACTCACCCCTTTCAGCTCGTGCGCCAGACCCATCCGCTTGGCCGGCGTAAGATCGATCCACGTCTTTTGCGTGTCGGCTGGAATCGAGTCCAGCATTTCGGTGGCAATGTAGCCAGGGCTGATGCAGTTGACCCGGCAGGTGCCGAGCCACTCAATGGACAAGCTTTTGGCCAGGTGAACCAGAGCGGCCTTGGAGGCGTTGTACACGGCCTGCTTGTCGGGCACGTTGACGATGCTGGCGCTCATGCTCGTCGTAAAGATGATGTTGCCATACTGGCCCGTGGCCTGCCACAGCTGCGTAGCCTTTCGTGCACACCACAGGCTGCCGTCAAAATTGACACGCATTGTCTGCGCCAGGCGCTCCGGCGTCGTTGTTTCCGCTGGGTAGTCATGGGCAACGCCGGCGTTGGCGACCATAATATCCAGCCTGCCAAAATCAGCGACGACCCGGTCGACCATAGCATCTACGGCAGTCGCATCGGAAATGTTGCACTGATAGGCCTTGCATCGGACACTGTGCGTGTAACTCAGCCATACCGCCGTAGTATCTGCATCCCTGGCTGTATTGTACACGATGGCTACGTCTGCGCCGGCCTCGGCGATCGCAACGGCCACTGCCAGGCCAATGCCACGCGAACCACCTGTCGGAGAAGACGGTGACCTTGTCAGCACTACAAGGAAATGGATTGATGATTCGACTGGAAATAGTCGCGTGGGTCTGCTTAGTTACCTGTGACGATGGCGACTCTGCCGGCAAGGCGGAACGATTCTAGAACATGTTGTTCGGATGGGGTTGGGAGCAGATCTGCCATTGCGGTGTGGCTAGCTGGATTCTCAGTACCGAGCAGCTTCTGGCTGATAGATTGGCAGGCGCAGTCAAGGCTGTTGTCCATGATAGCAGGGCAGATGGAATCGATAAATCCAGACCGCGCACGAGGATATAACCGTGAAGGGCTGGAGTATGGCGCCAGACGGGTATCTTGCCCAATCTGGCAAGAGTCACGCACAGTGCTAAGATACGACGTACACAGGTTTGGGCTACTGTAACTTCAATGCACCTTGCTCCATTGTTATCTGAACGACTACATACCGGGACACTGTCCCTTTCTACCCCGACTTGATCACTACCGCCTTTGGGGCCACGGCCTTGCCCTCAGGATACTGCAGGTGGATTCGCTCTTTGTGGTAGCTGCCTATCTGGATGGGGTTGAAGCGTGCCGGATTGTCCGCAGTGACGCACGACGGAAACGCCTCGATGACGGCCTCGTTGTCGGCCCCAAAGAAAAACGGCATCGACAGCCGTGTCTTTCCCTCGATGTTGTACGCCCGGTGGATGGTCGACTGCAGCAGGCCGTTGGTCCACATGCTCAGCGTGTCGCCGACGTTCACGACAAAGTGGCCCGGAATTGGGTTTGCGGGCAGCCATTTGCCCGTGTTGGACAGCACCTCGAGCGACTTGACCTCGTCCTGGCACAGGATCGTAAACACCTCGAGGTCGCTGTGGGCAAAGATGCCGGAGCCTTCCGGGTTCTGCGGCGCGGCGGCTTCGTAGTAGTTGAGCGCCAGCATGACGTTGGGGTGTTTGGTGAACTGATCAAAGTAGTCTTCATCTAGCTGCAGACCCAGGGCCAGGATCTTGAGCAGTCGCCGCGCAAGCACCATGATGGCGCCATAGTACTCGCGCATCAGGTCACGGAAACCGGGCATGGTGTCGTCGGGTGGGTAGAAGTTGTAGCTCGAGTCCCACGGCCCCGTTGCCTCGGGGTCCAGCTCGGCCTCGTAACCCCAATGGATGGTCTCGTACATGCGCCGTTTGATGGCCCCGTCAGGCATGGTGCCGGCCTTGGGAGCGTAGCCAAAGTACTCCGTCGGGTTGCGGCTCATGCTGAGTTCCATCTTTTGCTCGTGTGTCTGGTCCTGGAAGAAGCAGAGGCCGGCCTTTTGACACTTGGCGATGAGGTCCAGGTCGACGCCGTGGTTCTTGATGTAGAAAAAGCCAATTTGCGAGCAGGCCGTGTAAACCTCTGCGGCAACCTTGCGCCGAGCGGCAATGTCGTCCGAAAAGGCGCCGGCCAGGTCCACCACGGGAATTTGGGTGATGGGCGGGATGTCACCGGCAACGACCTTGCGGGCACCAATGCCCGTAGCAATGGCCTCGTCTTCGTTATCAGTAAACCCGGCAAACGGGTTGTACTTTGCGGCGGTAGCGGCCATTTTGGTAGATGCGGTCTAAGGTGTATACGTTGTCGTGTGGTTTTAGTGGGTTAGTGTAGATGAGACATCTTGACTTCTTTCACGACTGTCTGAAGTCCATATCGGGCCATGCAAAACGTGGATTTATACCCCGGTTCGTTCGTTTTACAACTGTTGCCTGTCCCCGCGTATCTCTTGTCGAAACTAGCCATAGACCAAGATAGCTCGACGTCCGCCATCGCGCGCGACTCTTACCAGACTCGGATTAGTTTGCATCGCAATGTGGGCAACGTAGTGGGCATTTTTTAGGCGGACAATGAAAGGTTCACATTACATATTTAGCCATGTCATCCCGACAACGGCTGTTCCACATTGAAGCGGCCGTCCTATGACATGACATGCCTAGTCCGTGTACCCGCTTGTTCTCTCCGTCAGTTTGTCATCCACCGATTGTCTCCCCGTCGCACCAGTTGTTTGATTTTATTGTCTTCTTCTGTTTTTTTTCCTCGTCTCGCGCCCATCCCCAGAATGGCAGAAGTACACGACACATTCGTTCCCGGCACCATCCACCTTGTCGATGTCGCCTGGGAGCTGAATCCCGATCATGGTCGGCGGCAGGAGCGGGACATTGTATTGCATCCCAAGCCGTCAAGTCATGCGGACGATCCGCTCAACTGGTCCTACCGCCGGAAACTGCTGTCGACGCTGTGCATGTTTGTGTATGCCAAAGACCGCACTATCATTCATTTCTTTATTTGTTGTCATTAAATACGTTAGAATAAATGCTTACAACACAGCTACGCCATGACAATCTGCATTTCTTCGGCGGCAATCTACTCTGTCCTGGAACCCATTTCAGAAGCGACCAATCTGTCGGTTGATGAGCTCAATGCGGGCACTGGTTACATGGTGAGAAACCGCTGCAAAGGCAACAAGCAAAAATTGACAATATAAAAGCAAGTACAATAGACGCTGACATCGTTGTAGTTTCTCTCGTTTGGCTGGGGATGTCTTGTTTGGCAACCTCTTGGTCTTGCCTACGGCAAACGACTGGCCTACCTATTGAGTGTTTTGTGCACTGTCGTACGTATAGTTCTCATGGCGCTGCAGACAACGCGAAGTAGCCTGACAAAAACAAACGCATCCTGTAGGCCGTCATGATTTGGGCCCCGTTTACCACCAACAAAGGGCAGTGGATTGCCAGCAAGACCCTCCAGGGCTTTTTTGGTGCTCCCGTCGAGGGTCTTTGCGAAATTTCCATGACCGACATTGTGCGTGGCTCTCCATTATTCTTTTTTATTCTCATCTGGGCCTAACTAACGAGCCAGTGGTTCACCCATGAGCGTGGAAAATATCTCACGATTTATGTACTCGCTCTTTACATTGCCAACAGCATTGCCCCATTAATTGCTGCCTTTATTGCCGCTGGACAGGGATGGAAATGGGTCTTAGTACGTCGTCCCTCTACGTAATGCATCCCTGCATCACGATGAATAATGCTCCACTAACAATACCAGTACTGGTGTGCCATCTACAATGCCGTGTCGTTCCTCTTCCTATTCTTCTTTATGGAAGAAACCAACTGGACGCGCGACCAGACCTCGACCGAGGACGTTCCCATTCACAATGAAAAGACCGTCGGTGACAATTTTGACGCTCCAGTATCAGCCGCTACAAACGTCGACAAGGACATTGCCGGTGCCGGTGCAAGTCACGGCGACGAGGTGCCCAAGCTCTTTGCTTCGCCTTCCCATGGCCAGGGCGCCATGTCTTACACCAAAAAGAGCTACTGGGCCAAGCTACGCCTTTTTGACCGTCACACCACCAAGGTTGTCACTACCATGAGCCTCTTCCGCCAAGTCACGCGGCCTCTTCTCTACATGCAGCTGCCAGTCGTGGTCTTCTGCGGCACGGGCGTTGGCTGCTACCAGATGTGGCTCAGCTTTCTAAACGGTACCGAATCGAGTATCATGAGTGGATCTTACGGTTTTTCGACCCTGATGCTCGGTGTGCCGTTTGTCTCGCCCATTATCTTTTCCTTTATTGGGTCTGTCCCCCGTTCATTCCCCATTCAACATCATCTTCGTCGGGCCCACCATGATCTCCGTCCCCGCTAATGCATATCGCAGCTATCTCTATGTCGGCGTATTTGGTGACCGGTTTATTGTACGCATGGCCCGCCGCAACAACGGCGTTTTTGAACCAGAGCACCGTCTCTGGTTGCTCCTGCCCCTCGTCGTCATTGCACCCGGCAGCCAGCTGCTCTGGGGCCTCGGCGCCTACTACAAGGTCCACTGGATCGGCCCTGTCATCGCCATGGGCTTCATCTCGTTTGCCACCGTCGTCGGCGCCCAGGTCTGCTACAGCTACTGCATCGACTCGTACCGGGCTCTCAGCGGCGAGGCCATTGTGACAGTCGTTCTGCTTCGCAACAACATGCTCTTTGGCATCAACTACGGCATCACACCCTGGATCACCAATATGGGTCTCCGTAACGCCTACACGCTGGCCGCCGTCGTTGCCTTTCTTCAAGTTCTCACTTTCCTTCTTATGACCACATATGGCAAACGTCTTCGTGCGCGGTCTGTAAAACTGTTCCGCAAGTACTGCGCCCAGCTTGAGGCCGACGGGTTGCTTCACTAAGCTTTGTGGTTCGACGTGCACAGGCGGTGGTTGAAGTCATATAGAAAACGTCCGATTCGTATGGGTCTTTCGGAGATATATGGAGTACTGCTGGAGATAGGGCGATAACTCGTCATACATTGATATCACATGAGCTGTAGTCTGTTACCCGTATTGAGTTGCGTTTCCTTCCAATCGACAATTTCGACAAATCATCGCTAAATGTCACTGTTGCTGAATAGTCTTATATCATTATTTTGTGAAAGAAATATCAATAAAACAAACACGTGGGTAAATTTTTGTGCACGTTTTAATTAATATGTTTATAAAAATATTAAGAACTAAATGAATATCCCTTAGCATCATAGTTCTCGTAAAAGGAGAACAAAGAGAAAAAAATGCCAAAAATTCGGCAAAGACAATTGTGCAAAGAATGGAGGATTATCACCAAGAAGCCCTGTCAACAACACGACGGAAATTTTGGACTGCTATGTAGAGGACATGCATTATCCTTGTACAACAAAGAGGTCAAATATCACACGTGACTGTCACAAATGCCAACACGGCGCGTATTGTTCCCAAATAGGAAGGAATCACGCAGTGGCACAGTATCCCCAGCGACCAAACAGCGCCAGCGCCACAGCTCAAACGAGCACTTCATCCGCATCGCGCCATTGTGTCCCATGGTCAAAAGACGTAGTGATGATAGTTTCTCATACTTCGGGCCAGGGCGTGATCTACAGCCGACGATAAATACAGTATCTTCAAGGCGCATCTCCAACGACCAAGTTGCTGGTTGTTTAACCTTCATCGCACCTTTCTTCCTGACGTAATGGCGATTTCGCAGCTCCTAGAGGACACGTCGACCACAATGGCCACTTCAAGACCGCATCCCTTTGACACCCTCACTCCTGGCGAGGTTCGGCTTGCCGTGGCCATCCTCGAAAAGGCCTTGCCCGGTGTCGCTCTCCGCTACAAGCGCATTGACGTCCTCGAGCCCATCAAGAACGATGTGACGGCATACCTTGACGCCGAGCGTGCCGGCCTTCCCCTTCCGATGAAACCAGCCCGTCTCCTGTTCTCCTACTTTCACCGGCGGGACAATGGCCGCTTCTGTAAGGCAGTGCTGGATGTCGACGCGCGGCGGCCAGTCTACATCAAAGAGCTGTCGAGCGACGTGCAGGGCCCAGCCGACGTGGATGAGCTGGTGGAGATGGAGGAGGCGTGCATGAAGCACCCGGCCGTCCTGGCTGAGATTGCCAAGATGCAGCTGCCTGCGGGGTACACGGTGTGCAACGACCCCTGGATTTACGGGACTGACAGCGACACCGAAACACGTCGCCTGGCACAGTGCTACATGTACATTGTTGCCGTCGACCATCCACAGACAAACCACTACTCTCTGCCGTGCACATTCTCGCCCGTCTTTGACCAGGTCACCAAAGAGCTCGTGCGCATGGACCATTTGCCGACGGGCGCGGACCACAGCACCCAGCCGACCAGACCGTGGAAACCTGTGGAGTGTGTGCAGTATGCGCAGGATCTGCTTGACCAGCCGCTGCGGACAGACCTGAAGCCGTACCTGGTTCGGCAGCCGCAAGGCCCGTCATTTACGGTGAACGGGCAGTCGGTCTACTGGCAGAAATGGCGATTCCACGCTGGATTTAACAACCGCGACGGACTCGTCCTATACAATGTCACCTACGATGGCCGACAGACCTTTTACCGGTTGTCCATGTGCGAGATGACTGTTCCATATGGCGGTACGTGAGACACACCCAACGTTTTGGCTCGTGTATGGCGCGCACCATGGAATACTGACAAAAAGTGGCAGATCCTCGCCGGCCGTACCACCGCAAGCAGGCGTTCGATGCCGGCGACGTCGGCTTCGGCATTACCGCCAATCAGCTCGAGCTCGGCTGTGACTGTCTCGGGCACATTCACTACTTTGACGGATACCGCACGGATGCCAAAGGTAACCCTGTGCTTCTCAAGAACGTGATTTGCATGCACGAACAGGACAACGGGCTGCAGTTCAAGCACACGAACTACCGCAACCAGGCTGCTACCGCCGTCCGCAAGCGTGAGCTAGTCTTGCAAATGATTTGCACTGTGTCCAACTACGAATATGTACTGGCGTGGATTTTTGACCAGGCCGGCAACATTGAGCATGAGGTCCGTGCTACAGGCATCCTGTCCACGATGCCCATTGACAACCTTGACGCGGCCAACCCAACCACTGTCCCCTGGGGCACCAACGTGGGCCCTGGTGTCATGGCCGCCTACCACCAGCACCTTTTCGCGCTGCGCATCGACCCGGCCATTGACGGCCACAGCAACACACTGTTTTACGAAGAGAGCGCGCCTTTGCCTGTCGACCCCGAAACAAACAATTTTGGCATGGGCTACCAGACACAGGCAACCGTTGTGCAGAAAGCTGGGTTTGCCGACCTGGATGTAACACGCAACCGCGTCTTCAAGATCCGCAACGACAGCCACATCAACCGAGTGTCGCGCAAGCCTGTCGCCTACAAGATCCATGCCGCCCCCAGCCAGATGCTCTTGATGGCCCCGGGCTCGTTTGCCCGCAAGCGCGCCGCCTTTGCCGAACACGCCATGTGGGTCACCAAGTACCAAGACGACGAGCTCTACGCCGCTGGCGAGTTTACCAACCAGAGCCGCCGGGACACGGGGCTGTCGGAATGGGCGGCGCGCCCGGACAATGTGGAGAATACAGACATTGTGGTGTGGCACACGTTTGGGCTGACACACAATCCGCGACCCGAGGATTTCCCTGTCATGCCAGCCGAGCACATATCGGTGCGTCTGCAGCCGGATGGTTTCTTCGAGAAAAACCCGGCATTGGATGTGCCCCAGAGCAACCAGGCTTTCAACCAGTCCACGCTGCACCAGGAGACTGCTGAGGCCACGTGCTGCAGCAGCGACAGGTCTTGGCTGTGACTTATACAGGAAGGGGTATGTAGATGTTAGAAACGTCGAATTAGAACAAATGTGAACTGATTAATTCAGCTATAAAGATCAATGTCTACTGAAAGTATTCATAAGGGCTAAACATCGTTGTATATTTATTAGAATAAGAGGTAATCAATTAAAGCCACCGTAATCATTCTACCGCTCGGGAAAGGCCGTTACAGTTCGCGGCATTTAAGTCTACTTCGATCCCCCGTGCTCTTAATCTTGCGGCCGCCTCCCTGTCCTTAGTGGTATAACTTGTACACTCTGCCAAAAAACCACCCTACTAATATATGACAATTGAACCCTACCTTGAAACGGCCGTCAACCCTGTTATCAATGCTGCGACAATTCTGCCAGAATTGTTTAACAAAACCAACAACCTTACAGGGGCAAGCACGCAAAATTAGATCATACAATATTAGACGATTTAGGACCGTTGATTAACCTCAGCGACATTCTATCGACGTTTCTTCTCCAATGTGCGGTATTGGGCCAATCATAATGTAGTATTTTTTAGGGCATTGGAACAGTAACGTTTGGGTGTTACGATTACGGCCCCGCGGGCCCAGAGAAGGGACCCAAGGCGGTCAGGACCGGTAGAACGTGGCCAGTACGGGAAACTGTAGCTGGAAAAGAGAGGCTTAAACAAGTAAGGTCAAGGCCTTCCACAACCACGTGCAAAAGCGTAAGGAAGAGAATACTACGAGTAAAAAGCTCTTAGTAACTAAACAGGGTTATTTTATACGAGGAGGAAATAAAAGCACTTTCCTCGTTAGTGCCGTAATCGTAACACTAACCGTGCCCGTACGTAATAGAAATGTCGATAAGAAACGCCATCGTAAATCTTTACTCTTAAAAGACGGAATACATCCATAAATATCTAATACCCTTTTTAGTAGTCGTTTTGTTTACGGACAAATACTTTTCTCGAGCTGTCTACTACCTCGATTCTCCAAAAGTCATGCTGAACATCTTCTGGATAAGATTTGTTTTTCTCCACCATATTTGACAGCCATTACCCCTTTCCTTGTTCTTTACCTTAAATTTGAGATCTCCATGTAATTTCTTTACAAAAACGACTTCAAGGCGCATGGAAACCCAAACTTCGGCAAGGCCACGTCGAAAGCCAAGCCGTGTCACGCAAGCTTGCGACTTCTGTCACCGGCGCGGCCTGAGGTGCGCTCCTATTCCTCCACGACCCCTGCCAGTCGATGTCGATGTCTCTGGGCAGATGGCAGGATGCTTAACTTGCATCGAGTATGGGCAGATGTGCACCCGCCTACGAAAGCCAAAAAAGCGCGGGACGAAGGCCCGACCGAAATTCATAGAAGCAGACACGGTGCTCGGTGGCGGGTCACCGTCGCCGTCCTCTACGCCCAGCGCGGTCGGCCCCGATGGGCAGTACACGAGCAGCAAAATCAAAAATATTACTACATTGATAGACATATATCTAGACTCCATCTATCCCTTGTCAGTTTATGTTCCCATGCTTCCCAGCCAACCCCGGCCGATCCCCGAATTTCCGAGACTTCTGCTGACTCGACTCCCGGGACAGATTTCCATTCTTCTGCGAGACAGAGCTGGTGCAGTGGTGGAAAAAAAGCAGCAGCTCCCTGCCGCAGCTTCAAGACCTTTATTATATCAGCATTATCTGCATGTGTGCGCTGAGTGCCTCACAGGCCAACAAGGGAGCGCTGTTCACTAACGACACCAACGGCACCAACGAACCCAGATCTGCTCCCATCACGTCCTCTGTCGCAAGCGAGTTTCTCGATGAGGCGATACAACTTACCCCGCTGACTTATCAATACCATGGCGGGGGAAGCGAGGGTGGAATTAGCCTTCTGCGCTGTTACGGCATTCTGTCTCTCATCGGAACGCAGACCGGCGATGCCCAGCTTCTCCACCGGTACCTCGGTCTGTACCACGGTCTCTCGGCACAGATCGGACTACACAACGAAGAGAGATGGCCCGCAGCAATGCCCGGAACAGCGTCCGTGGCGGCACTCTCGCTCTGCGAACGAGAGACCCGGAGACGGATTTTCTGGGTCGTCTACCGCATCGAGGTGCACAACGCCTGTGTCCTCGGCCACCCGATCCGGACACCTGAGTCGCAAACATACGTCCAATACCCCTGTGGCGTCCACCACCCCCTCACATTCCTCTTCCCCAACCGGAATGGCAAGTTTGAAAACTGGATGGCTGGGTGGAACTACACGACAGAGCTCTACCGGATCCTCGAGCACGCCATTGTCGATTTCCGGAGTAAGCGAACGATGCACACGACCGTTCTCTGGAGGACCGAGCAGACTACGTCTTCTAGGTCCGGGTCCGGGTCCGAGTCCAGGTCGACGGCGATTCTCCAGCAACTACAAAAGATGCAGTCGAATTTGTTGCCGCAGTTTGCCCAGGCGGCCATGAAATCATCCGACAGCGGCAGTAACCGGAGCGGGTTTCAAGTCGCAAATATTCTGTGTACAATCCATGTGAGTCCCAGCAAGAGGGTGGCGCCGTGCTGCAGACGTGCCTTGCCTTTTTTAGCAATGACTAATATGAACACACGAATCTCATAGTTAGTCAAGATGGTCGTCTTGGCTTCCGAGAATGGCCGCTTTGTCGAGGTTTGCCAAAATGTCCAGGACCTCGTCGACAGCATGGGGACCGTCCCACGAGACTACATTCGAGCGTTTGGCACACCTGTTGTTAGTATCTTCCTGTTAATTTTGGATGAAAAGAGACTCCGTACATTGTCTGCTAACGGTCACTCCACAGATGCAGGAACTTCTCGGTGTCGGTTTTATGCTTACGAGCATGGCAAGTCGAGACCACAGCCTGTCCGACGAGGATCATTTTCGGTTAAAGGCCGTCATGTAAGCGTGTAAGCCTGCATGAGAGAGAATAACATGAAAATTATTCTGACATGTATGAAAACTAGTCACTTTCTATCCGAGTTCATCGAAGAATTAGCTGACTGCATCGAGTCGGCGCGACACGCTGCCTGCTGCCTCCGGGAAAGCCTCTCTCGCGTCGATCAAGCCGTATCATCACGGAGAGTCGAAAATGACAGCCCGCTGGCGAGAAATTCTCTCTCCTCGGAGCAGCCAGCAGTGGATGTTCTGAGTACAGCAGCGTATTTTAAAATCCTCCCACTGCCATCGTCAGCATCGTCGGATACGTCTCCGATACCAAAGAGTTAAATACATATTGCAATGCGTACGATACCGGTCGTATTTAAAGGTTTAGTATGGACAAGAAGCGTGAGCAGTAATAAGCAGATATGTATATATTTAAAGAATGACTACCGTGATTCATTACCAACAGAATAAATAAAAATAATCTTGTTAAAAGGACACACGATTGCCTCGGGTGTGCTCACAGAAACCAACGGAATTCGGGCACACTGGGGCCGTCTTTAAGGAGCTCCGTGGGTGTCTCCTGGATGTCGAGCTTCCGCCCCAGCTTGCGATCGCGCCTCTTGTTGTCCAGCAGCATGTACAGAAACAAGACGCTGGTCAACACAGCCCCTGTAGCACCAAAGGCCGCCGAGGTCGCCAGTGCAGGGATGTACTTAGGCTTAGAGTTAGCTGTGAAGATGTTGCTCGACACGACGCCCATAAGGTTCGCCAGCGGTACACCGACGCCAGTGAGCGCCATACGGCGGCCCTCATCGGGCGTATTGTTGTTATACCACGCGCACAGGAGGATCGAGGGCGCACCCGATCCCCAGCACATGAGAAACGTTGCAAAGTAAGCAACGTGGAGGTTGTCGAGCACGTCGATGCTCGCATAAATGATGAAGCCTACGAGCGTGAAGACGAATCCGATCAGGATAAAAGGCGCGCGCAGACGCGTGAAATCCGAGCTGAAGCACAGGAGAATGAGGACGACAGCGCCGCAGATGTTGGGCGCCACGGTGTACAAGTTGGTCTTGACGGCAGAGTAGCCGAGGCGGGCGACGATCTGGGGCAGAAAGAGGGCCACGGACTGCAGAGGTACGCCGAGGCAGATCTCAATGGCCAAAAAGGCGTAGGTCACTGGCTGGCGAAAAATCTGGAGGGCATCGCGCAGGACAAATGTCTGGTTGACGACCGCGGACGAGTCGACGCGGATTCGGTATTCGGACAGCGTCCGCTCCGCCTCGGAGAGGAAGTGCGCTGAGGCCGGGTTCAGCGGCAGGTAAAAGTAAGTGAAGACGGAAAACACAATGGTGACGCAGCCCTCAATGAGGAAGAGGTAGCGCCAGGGCTGCAGCGGCGTGTTCGTGATATGGAACACGCCATAGGCGAGGAGACCCGAGAATGCATTGGCGATGTTGCTCGAGGCATAGAACAGCGACATGCGGCGCGCTAGCTCGCCGCGGCGGTAAAAGGTCGTGAGATAGTACACAATCAATGGGAGAAAAGCGGACTCGGCCATGCCGAGGAACCACCGGAGGGCCACCATGCCGGCAAAGCTCTGGTTGGCAACTAAAACACGAAGTACGTCAGATGAAAGACCCAGAAGAGATAGGCAGAGTAGACAATACAGAGAAAAGAAGACGACTATCTCACCCATAAGAATCGTCATCAACCCAAAGACAAGCATCATCGCAGGCAACACGCGAGATGGGCCAAACTTCTTCCCGGCGACGCTCTAGTTCCGGGGGACGTCTGTTAACAATTTACTCGTTGAACATTGGCTGTTCGTTAACTATTCGCTTACCAAAAAGGGCGCTGTGAGAACAAATGGAATATAGAAAATGCCGAGCGAAATATTGTACTCGTTCCCCTTGAGGTTCAGGTCGACTGCCATTCCCGCGGTCGCAGCGTTGCTGAGATTTCCCTTGTCCAAGCCGTTGAAGAGAAACATAATAGCCAGAACTGGAAGCAGCCGGATATCCAGTTTGCGACATAGGGCCCGTTCCGCCTTGTGGTCGAGGACGAAGCCGGTCATAGCAGCCGTGCCGCCGTCGGGAGAGTCGATGTCGCTGTGGCCCTCATTGTTGTCGTAAGCGGTGGTTTTCGCCTCGTCACCGTTACCGTACTTTGTGTCCTGGCAAGGAATGGTGTCTGAGAACGCCATTCTCGTGGCGAAGGACATTGCGGGGCCTTTGTATTGTATCTCTCGTGCTTGGATTTTCAGTTGGTGTTTCTCTGTATCTGGTCTTGGCGATGCTCTCGGTGACTTTCTTCTCCAGATCAGAGCGCCATAGCCGCGCTCTTATACGTGCAAGTAACAGCCATGTCAAATTTGGTGTCGTCGTTCGCTGTTCGACCGTCGACTAGTATGCGAGCTGGTTATTCTACCCAATTGTTTGTGCTTTTGATTAACTCGTGAGTGGTACGGAGTACTGGAGAAAACACGTTATTCGGTTGTCGGGCTGCTAAACTGTTAAACGGTTAAATGTTGAACTGTTGAACTGATAAACTAATAAACTGCCCTTCCACGCAAAGCGCACTCGCCAACGTCCTGTTACGGTATTAGCTTATCGGCCGGCAGTGATAACTAGGCTTTATCTCTCGGTCTTATCTTTCGGCGGTGCGGGGAAGCGCAGTCGGTATCAGTCTAAATCGTATACGAGGTAGTCCTTTACCGTGTAATACTTCGTACTAGTTCTGATAATGTTCGAGAACTTCCAGGATATTACTTAAATGGCAATAAACAGCATCTATAGACACTGTCAAAGCACATCATGCCGTCATTGATTTGAGCATGAGAAAGAAAACATGCATTCTATGGTTTCTATGCCTATCTATCTTCTGTCTCCTATCATCCATCATCAACACGCTAAATAATCCGGCTCCTTCACGCCTTTCTGCGACGTTATGCGTGTGTAGTCAGCAACCTGTCTGTGCCTGTCAAAATTAAACATCTAATGATGAAAGTTAGTTACGGGCTGAAATTAATCATGGCCTGGGAGAGGAGGCTCACCATAGATTTCCCCGGAAGACAGTCGTCTAGGTCAAGCTCGGCAAAGATGACTTCATCGCCCTTGGTTTTGGCTTCGGCCAGCACATAGCCGTCGGGGGACACAATCATGCTGCCCCGGATCAATCCGTATTTGCCGTCTTCGACCCCTGATTTCGCAGCGGAGATGGAAAAGCAGCTGTTCATGTACGAGTTGGCCGTCATCACGAGTCTGTGCTGGAACATTGACTCCTCCTCCGACTCCTCGTATGTCTGCTGAATTTCGGCCTTGCCGCAGAGGTCCGGTGCCCACGCTGTTGTGTTGTATCCGCAGAGAATGACTTCCGCCCCTTGAAGGCCGTAGCATCGCCAGCTCTCGGCCCAGCGCCGGTCGTTGCAGATCATCATGCCCATGATGGGGTCTCCTCTGTTGTCGTCTCTGTCATTGCCGTTGTTGTTGATGCCATCACTGTCGACGGATAGTTTCGCGGCGTTGAGAACTAGACCGGGCGCGCGAAATGCCGTGAAGCCCAGGTCGCCTGGAGAGAACCAAAGCTTCTCCAGCTGGTTGATAGCACCAGCGTCTTCAAAAGGTTGTAGCGTACCCGGGAGATGGATCTTGCGGTACTTGGCAAGGATGTCTCTCCTCTTAGCAGAGTAGTAGACGCACGAGTTGTGTTGACGCCGTTGCCCTCCTTCAGAGCTTTTCTCGGCAAACCCAAGACAGACATCCAGTCCCAGGATAGCCGCCTCGTCAAAAATCGGCCGCGTTCTTGTCGATGTAAGCAAGGTGCTGCCATCTTCAAAGTACTGGTCAGATTGAGGGACGTCCTCCAGCCTGTAGCGCGGAAAGAATGTTGTCAGGGCGGTCTCTGGAAACACGACTAGCTGGGCGCCCTTCTGGCCGGCGGCCCGGAGCAGCTTGATGATGCGGTCGAGAATGTCCTCACGTGGTGTATCAAGGTGGTTTGGACCCAGCTGGGCCGCAGCTACCCTGAGAATCCGAGCCATTGGGAGTGAAGAGGTCACCGGTAAAATGCTATGCAGTGTAGCATAGCATAGCAATGACAGCGAATAGGTACGAACCAGGCAGCGTCCGGCTTTATGTATTATATAAAATAGATGCAACTTGGCTTGCCGGCCAATTGGCCAAGCAAACTTGGCGATAAGGATACGCGCTTGATGCAAGACGCAGCGGAGCTGAAACGTGTGAATTGATAAGCTGCTGAACTGCTGAACTGCTGAACTGCTGAACTGCAAATTACCCTCCATAATAATTCTTATCTATAATACAGTTGCTCCTTTTGGCACGAAATCATTACATTTTTTGTGGAGCCACTGTTAACTTTTGTGTATGGGAAACGCGCACGAATGTATGTATCTGTAACGATGATGGCCCCACAAGGCCAGAAAGGTGGCCACCGTGCAAAGTAGCAAGAAGGGAATCCAAGGTGGTTTGTATCCAGATAATCCACAAGTCACAAAGAAACTTCAGTGCACTTCAGTGCACTGAAGTCCGTTAAGGCCCACTGAAGTAAAATCAAGTCGAGTGGAGTACTAGGTACATGAATCGCGTGTAATGGTAGTCTCGCAATAAACACACGTGTGTGATAAAGTTGGTTGATTCTTTTAACCATAAGAGGGAATTACAAGTAAGTGAAAAGGTCCTTATAAACCGTTGTGTTGCTTTGGGGTTCCGCTATAAATTTTAAAGTATGAAGTATAAATAACAACACTACGTCAAGTACTATTTAGAGAGCGTGATTCCTTAATTATATAGCGTGTTGGAGAATTTATTTACATGTATTTATCAATATAAACTTATTATTCTTTGCAGACCATGTACGTAGCAAAATATTTATATCCTATTAGGTACGATCATGCAGTGTCCCGTTCGCAAGACCTCACACGATCTCTTCTTTTGGCGAATGCATGTCTACATCACAAAATCAAAAGTTTGCTTGGGTGTCTTTGAAAATCGTTTGTATAATTCCTTGCTGCCTTCTAGTACCTTTCCTCCTTAAGCGAGTATTTATACGTACGGCATGAGTCCTATGCGTTAAGAGATACCTGTTGAAATGCGTTATTTGCACGAATGTGCAGGTCTAGGCAGATAGGATACATGTGCCGTGCCTCTTGGGACCTCGAGCATGTCAAGTTGTTGGCGGCGAGCATACTGAGGAGTTGTATCGCATGCTCCACAGCTACGCAGCTCGACAGTGCGTATGTTCCTCCTGGGTTACGGATCACGTTTTCGAGAACAACGGTGACGGCAGAAAACAGTGGTCGGAGAAGAGCCCTATACCAGGTGTAGTCTGTTAGACGGTTATGAATTTAACAAACCAGGCCAGGAGTATATGTTGCTTACCAGGTGACAAAAAAATCGCCCCGAGGTACGTTCCGTATAAGGGGCAGAGCTTCACGTGCCTCGGAAACACAGCTGCTCTCTTGTAGATTTTGTGGCATTGCGACATACGGGTCGACCATTGCGAGACAGTTGACGTACGTAAAGCGCAAGATCAGCTTGTGAAGATGCCCTGTGGTACATAAATCACCCGTCAATCCGACCTCGTCCATCACCATAGCACCGCTGCTTTTCCAGAAGTGCAGGAGCAAGTTGAGCTCGTCTGCTACAGCGGCGCGATCGGCCACGGACTGGCGCGAAGCTTGCACCGAGTACAGCTTCTTGTAAATCTGGCCCTGGATCACAGCCAACCCGATGCGCGCATGGAAAATTCCGTGAGCAACATTGGACACGCCTTTTAAAGCGGGGGGCAGAGCAGGATCCATGTCATCATCATCCTGGGCAAATGGTTGACCCGTGCGGAGGCTAATGTCTTTGTCGATGCAGAATGCAATCCAAAACACACGCCGACGCTGTGCCTTCTCTTCCTCAGAGAGCGTGCTGTTGGCCATATCATCGCGGCACGTCCTGCGATGGAAGCCCATACCCTGCGCCATGCGCAAAGCTGCAGTGACGAGCACCGAGGCAGAGTGTGGGTTCGGCGTGCCCTGCAGCACGGCAGCCATACCTACGAGCGCCTGGACGGCGGGGAAGCTATCGTGAAGCAAAAGGAGCTCGGATAGGACGGCGAGCGCATTGTGGATGTGCCCGCATGCGCCTTGGCTCTCTTTGAAAAGGTCGCCGGAAGTGCGTACGGCGCGCATGGCCCGTAGGCGATATGCTAGAGAAAGTACCGTGTTGATGCATGCCCACCAGGCCGGGTCAGTGGAACTTGAGGAGTGTGCGTAGTTGGCTCGGAATTGCAGTAGAAAGTCGCTCTTATCGAAAAGAGGATAGAAATCGTAGAAGCCGGAAAATGCCTCCTCGACGAGCTCGATAGCGACATTATGGGGCGGCAATGGGTGAAACGAAGGGAGTGAGAACGGGCCCAGGGCCATCATGCCCTTCCAGGTTAGTATCTGTGGAGGAGGCGACAGCTGCGCCAGATTTTCTTCCATCATGGCCAATGGATGTTGGACAGGATTTGTAGAGCTGGGAGTTGATGATTTCGACTCGCTGCGGCTTGGCTCTGTGCCAAGTTTCCCGACGGCATCTTGCAGAAGGCCCTCAGTCCTCCTAAGACGCTCCTCGAGGATGGCAATCTGCTTGTGTCTAGAAAACCCGCATTAGCAAATGTCCATCATAGCGAACGTAGATAAACAAAAGGCAGCAGGAGAGGAGGAGGAGCAAGAGATGAGACTTACCCGGGAGGGCGCCGCGCCTTTTTCTTCGTGGCAATTGGTGTAAAGTGGCAGTCGGCCACATTGGCCCGCGTGCACTGCGCACAACCACCATCCGGGGTGCGCTGGCAACGTATCTTCTTTTTCCTGCACAAGTCGCACGCCTGTTTATCGCATGAAATGTTAGCCAAAGCACGAACCATCTGTGACGACGTTCACGTGACGGTGTTTTCTTGGCAGCTAACCTTTGTGATGGCCGGAGTCTGGTGCTGTGCGTCTGCCATTGCTCTGTGACAAAGTCAACAGGACGGAATATTAGCTTGGAAAGGTCCGATCCGAAAGAGTAACGGCGGCTTGAGCCGTATATGATGCAGTATGCGGCGTTGGTGTGCGACCTGTAGCGTGCGGTAAAGGGTTGTTTTGATTGAAAAATGTGCTGATCAATGCAGTTCTGAGTTGATTTTCCGAATTAACCTTCCTCTTCTGACGCGGTTGCTTCTCGAACGGTGCATCGTAAGTAGGATACCTCTCGTTGGGCAAAGGAACAAGTGATGCTCGTAACTCCGGGAAGTGACGCGGGCTTTTACAAGTCGCCCGGTTCATTTAGCACCCGGACTTTCTGAAAGGTCCGGATTTGTAGATTTGTCACCAGCTTCCAAGCAGCCCCACTTATTTTGACTTCGGTCCATAGTCCTCCTCCGGCCTCAAGCTCCTTTGTTGTCTCTCCGGAGGTAAAAACTCCACCAAAATACTGCAAAGAACCAAATGACAAATTCACGCGTCGCGTCCGAGGTGTGTTAAACACGGACATTTTCACTCCGGCATGACAAGATGAACTATTCGATGTACGGTCCGCAGACGGCCACAGTACATTAGAGGCAAGCCCGGGCCGGCTTGCTTTACTATGTGTTTTCTCACTTCTTCATACATTTCTTTCTTTTAATCATTCACTCGTTCCAATCACCAATGTGTAAATTAGTACCATGACCATGGATACTAGTAGCATGACCATGGATAACGATTCCTCAACTCCGCCCTCAGAGGACGTGAAGACAGCTTTCTCGACTTTGCCAGCAGGAGACAAGACCGCTTCCACAGTGTCTCCTCCGCACTCCAATGCTTCGTCCCGACATGCCGAATTGCAGAGTCAAGTAAACGGTCCGTTATCTACGAATGTGTGCTAATATTTGATGCTGAAATATCACTCCTAACCAATCTATTTTAGACGTGGAAGCGACAGCTACCATGCCTTCAAACGACCCGGGAAAATTTCCAGCAGATGCTTTTTCAGTGCCGCGCCAGATCCTTTTCGTCGGAACCATATGCACGGCCATGTTCACCAATCAATGCGGAATGGGAAACACGATAGCAATTGTCAGCGTCATAGGCGAGACCTTTGGCATCTCCTCCAAAGATTCAGGACATTTGTCGTGGCTTGTGGCCGGCTACAGTCTGACAATCGGCACCTTTATTCTCGTCGGAGGTCGACTCGGCGATGAGATTGGCCACAAGCGGCTGTTTGTCGCCGGCATGTTTTGGTATGCGCTGTGGAGCTTGGTGGCTGGTCTTTCTGTTTATGCGGCGAATGACAGTGGGTACATTCTTTTTGTCTGTTCCCGTGTCTTCCAAGGCATGGGTCCTGCGTTGACGCTGCCCAATGGTCTGGCCATTCTGGGCCGCTCCTACTCGCCCGGCCCGCACAAGAACATGGCATTTGCATGGTTTGGGGCGTCCGCTCCCTTTGGTGCCGTTGCTGGGTTCGTCTTCGGCGGTCTTTTTGCTTCCGTGTCTTGGTGGCCATGGACGTACTGGAGCCAAAGTATTGCCCTCGTCTGCGTGGCTGGTTTCGCTGCATGGGCCATCCCACACGTTTCACAGGACGAGGCCGGGCGGGAAAGGAAGCCATGGACAGTACGCAAATTGGTGGCTACTTTCGACGTTTTTGGAATGGTCACTGGCGTTGCGGCTCTCGTACTCGTCAACTTTGCCTGGAACCAGGCCGTCGTCGTTGGCTGGCAGCAGGCGTACGTGTATGTCTGTCTTATCCTCGGCTTCCTGTCCGGTGCCGCATTCTTTTATATTGAACTGTCTTCCTGGAACTCTGCGCCTATCTTGCCCCTTTCGGCTTTCAACACAGATATTGCCTTCGTGTTTGCGTGCACCGCAACCGGTTGGGGGTCTTTTGGTGTTTGGGTGTGTACTCCCCTGCCTTTCTCTCTCCACATCGCACACGCTCATACATACTAACCTAGCAGCTGTTTTATGTCATCCAGGTCGCCATCGATATCGGGGGCACCACGCCACTGCAGATCGCCGCGTGGATTATTCCAATCATACCCGTAGGTCTCACTTCGGCCCTCGCTGTAGGAAAGCTGCTCGGCCGCGTACACGCGTCAAACATTATGCTCGTGGGCCAGACTGTCTACGTAATTGGAACTGCCTTAGGCGCAGCCCGCCCACCGCACTCCATCTACTGGACCTACTTTTTCTTCTCGGTCTTTGCCATGACCATCGGCCTCGACACATCGTTTCCTTCGGCCACGGTCATCTTTTCTGACGCAGTGCCACGAGAGTACCAAGGTATGGGTGCGAGTATTATTGTCACCGTTATCAACTACAGTATTTCACTCTGTCTTGGATTTGCCGGTACTATCGAATCGAACATCAACAATGGTGGTCTTACAGATATTGACAAACTCCACGGCTACCGTGGCGCTCTTTGGTTCGCTGTCGGTCTTTCTAGTCTGGGCTTTGCGTTGAGTGTTATATACACTGTTATACAACCCGGTAAAACTCGCCGACTCGTCACCAACCCCGACCTTACCTTAGGGACATCAAGTCATACAAACGGCAATAAATAGAACGTGACAAGAGCAAGGACAAATGAAACATAGCTATTTGAGGTACACCACACAAATTCACCTATTTTGTGGTTCTTTTGTAAAATCTATTACGGTCATTCTATTGTCAGCCTGATCCTTTCCCGCTCATATGGGAAAAGGGTTATGTTTGAAAATTCTCTGCGACTTTATCGGACAACCGCTTCCCAGTCCTCCGCAAAATCCTTTGTAAGTTCCAATGAGAGTATGACAAGGCGGTCCGGAGGTGTTCATTGTCAGCAGCAATTCACACGAGTAAATAACCCGGTGGTTGTTGTCGTACTGAACGCTCGGGCTAATCATCTCCAGAAGGTCCACACCACACGGGCATTCCACGAACCGTCGCACAATTTTCAACGTCATCTGGAGTTCATTGACTGGCAATTGCGTACACTTGGTTCGCGCAATCTTCGATGCGATATTCTCCAATTATTTTCATCTCCCAACCACTCTGATCATGCTCCCTTCTACGTTGGCTGCCACCCCTACTAGCTTCGCCTTAATGTTGGTCTGACATTTTTCTCCAGTCTTGGTCGGTGTCTGCCACCGCCTTGTCATGGGTAGCTCCTTCTTCTTCTAGCTTTACCTGCCTTCCATAGACTTCCACATAGATATTCCCAAAAATATAAATAACCTACGCCTCTTCACTTCTCCGCTCTCCATATTCACCCCTCTCCTTTTCACTTATCTTCCAGTCATATACAAAATTTTCTCTCCATTATTAAAAGTTAGGTCCGGGGTGGCAAGCTTCGTGACAGAGGAAAGGTCCAACCAAAGGAAGCAACACGGTCGCAGCGTGGCTCGTCTCTGCACAAAACGGGAGGCACATCAGGAAACAAATGTCGCTGGGCTCAGTATGAATTATGGGATATACAAGCCTACCCAGGGATACTAGGTGCTGCCAGCCTTCATTTCCCGACTTGCCCTTTTTTGTAGGGAAGTTCCTGTCCTATTTGCCATCACGACGGCACCAATCCACCCAGCGTTGTTTTGGCTATCTCCATACCCCCATATACTGGACTTGTCGTAAATTATGCCGTTTCCCTTAACTCGACTCTCAAATAACGAACGGCTCATTTTACCTTGTCCTGCAGGAAATAAGCCACCGGAGTTACGTCGGATTCCAGGATGGTCGGCGACATGCGCGTTAACGGCAATATCTATAAAGTAAGTCTGACTTGCTGTTATGCGGTGCATAGCGGCAAAGATCGTCTTGCCAGGTGAAGGAGCCAAATATGACATCTGTATTATTAAACGTAATACTAAAACAGAATGAAAATAGTAGTTGCTACTTTACTTCCTCCTTCACATGTCGCGTCGGGCTAATCCTCTATCTTTAAGCACCAATACAAACATAGTAGCCTACATCAATGTTGGTGCACTCAGCATTCACACCCGTATTCCACTTGGCAAATTGTGCCGCCGTGATGCCGGCCGACTTCTCAATGGCGACGCAAGTATCACCAGAGACAACCTTGTGGAATGTTTTGCACGTGGAGATGGTGCCGGGTTGCAGCGGCGAGGGCGTGGTTGGCGTCGACACGGCAGGGCCACCACCGATACACAAGTAATAACCGATGTCGATGTTGGAGCACGTGCTGTCAACACCGCTGTTCCAGGCGGCAAACTCTGCGGCCGAAATGCCCGCTGACTTCTCAATGGCGGCGCAAGTGTCACCGGAGACGACTTTGTGGTAGGTCTTGCATGTCGATAAGGTGCCGGGCTGGAGCGGGGACGGAGCACCGGTTGTAGAGCCCGTACCGCCGCCACCGGCAATACAGAGGTAGTAGCCAACATCGATGTTAGAGCAGGTGGAATCGACACCCGAGTTCCACGCGGCAAACTGCGCAGCCGTGATGCCTGCGGCAGTCTCAATGGCGCTGCATGTATCGCCCGAGACGACCTTGTGGTAAGACGTACAATTGGCCAGGGTGCCGGGCTGCAGCGGGGACGGAGCACCCGAGGACGGGCCAGTGTCACCGCCGCCTGCAATACAGAGATAGTAGCCGACGTCGATGTTAGAGCACGTGCTGTCAACACCCGAGTTCCACGCGGCGAACTGCGCAGCTGTGATGCCTGCGGCCGTCTCGATCGCACCACACGTATCACCGGAGACGACCTTGTGGTAGGACGTACAGTTGTCGAGAGTACCAGGCTGGAGCGGGGATGGAGCGCCCGAGGACGGACCAGTGTCACCACCACCGGCAATACAGAGATAGTAGCCGACGTCGATGTTAGAGCATGTGCTGTCAACACCGCTGTTCCAGGCAGCAAACTGTGCAGCTGTGATGCCCGCCGCAGTCTCGATCGCACCGCACGTATCGCCGGAGACGACCTTGTGGTAGGACGTACAGTTGTCGAGAGTACCAGGCTGGAGCGGGGATGGAGCGCCCGAGGACGGACCAGTGTCACCACCACCGGCAATACAAAGATAGTAGCCAACATCGATGTTGGAACAGCTGCTATCAACACCGCTGTTCCAGAACGCGAACTGCGCAGCGGTGATATCGGCGGCCGCCTCGATGGCAGAGCAGGTGTCACCGGATACAATCTTGTGGTAAGACGTGCAGTTCGAAAAAGTACCAGGCTGCAGTGGCGAGGGAACGCCCGACGGAACACTCGACGAGGGAGAAGCACTCGCGGACTTGGACGTCGAGCTGGGCGCAACGCTCACGATCGAGGATGTCGCCCCCGGAACGCCGACACAAACGGCGCGGCCGACGAGCAGGCCCCGGCAGTCGGTGCCGACCGACGGGTTCCAAGACGCGAACTGGTCGGCGCTGATGCCGTATGCGGCCTCAATGTTAGGGCACGTGTCACCTTTGACGACCTTGTGGTAGTTACTGCAGTTCGCCGCCTCGCCGCTCTGGGTCGGCCCCGGTGGGCCTGCCGATTTCGATGACGAAGACGAAATCGAAGACGAGGAGCTGGTGGTGGACGTGGTGGTGGACGTGGCGGACTGGACGCGCGAGAAGGACGTCCAGAAACTGGAGGGCCCGCCGGAACCCGACGGCAGTTCGAAGCTGACCGAGGTCTTGCTGCGGTGGGGCCCGACGGCGCCTGAGCTGCTGCTGCCAGTGACGGTGCCGCTCACGCAATACAGCGTGTCGCTGTTGAGGTTCGGGCAGACGACGCCCGGGTTCAGGGCCTGAAACTCGGTGACAGTCAAGGCCCACTCACCGGCAAACTCCGAGCATGTGGTGTTGTCGTCGGCACCGATCTGAAAGTAACAGTCGACGCCTCGGGCCGCAATGGGTGCCCAGGCAGCAACGGGGGCAACAGGGGCCGGCGTCGGGACGGGGACGGCGACCGCTGCGACGAGTACGGGAGAGGCGGCCAGGAGCCCGAGGGCAAGGGCCATGAAACGGCCCATTCTGTTTATGATTTCTGTTTTGGTTGTAAGAAAAAGGAGTGTTATTAAATCGAATGGGCTTGTGAAAAAGAGACACTGGTGCGAATGGCAAAGACGACACAATAGCGACTAGCCAAGGCAGTTGGGAAGAAAACGAGAGACTGATAAACGAAAGACTGGGAGACGGGGAGGGAAGAGGGGATGCTGGTGATGGACCAGAGGTACAGAGAATTTCGAGAAATCCTCAAGATGATATCTCGTTACTATGCTGGGGAGACGATCTTCTCCTCCAGGGGACGACTGTCCGATGGTTTATACACGTTATGAGCGCCACATTCGGTCGTGTAAGTCAAAGTGGAGAGATAGCCGGTCTGACCAGGGAAGTCAGAATCCTACGGCAGGCCCAAAATACGCGCGGCTCTTGCGGTCTTCGCCCAATATCCGCCCGATTCCCGAGTAGTGGGCGTAGGAGATGAAGAAAGCCAATGTGTAAAACATCAGCTCGAAAATATTAAACCTTCACAGGAAAAGTAACGAAATAGAACACAAGCCTGTGATGTTCGCTCAGCAGAAAACGTGCCGAAGACAGGCGCTCCCTCGGTCGTGGCAGGCTTATACGAGGCACGTTCCTCGGTCTGTGTCTTTCTTTCGTCTATTTTATTTGAGTTTCTCTTTTTTTCCGTCGTCAGCTTCGCACGACTTTGTTTCCATCGAGAGCCACCGACGATCCCGCGTGGTGAGAATTAAGGTTGTATCGTACATGCGCGTGAAATGAGTGTCCCGAGGAAATGAAATTGGCAGTGGGGGTTGAGCATGTCCGCCGTTCAACTTTTTTTTTTTTTTGTACGGGGTAAGATGTTGGCGAGCGATCGGCGGGAGCATCGATGCTTTTGCACCAGCGGAAGTCTAAGAGATGTGCAGCGATAAGTCACGTTTCGGGTCCTCCGCGGGGGCATATGATACGGGGTCACTGAGATAAATCGTAGGGACGCAGACCCCGGCGTCGGTGTGGGCGACAAAGACCGATATGCTGGCGATGGTCCCTGGCGGCGGGTCCCTTTTTCTGGCGTTTTCTGTCGATAGTCTGACTTGCATGTTTAGCGCGCTGCTTGTTGCCGAATCCTGAACGCCCAGTGATTGCGGGCCGTTGCGGCAAGGATTGTGGACAAAAAGGAAGTTGTGGAATCGACAGAGAGTGGGACAGCTTTGTGGGTCCGGAACCAAAAATGCTCCGTGAGATCGACCGCTGCCGTCAGCCGCTGTCAACCACCACACAGCTGCACAGCGAGCGCACGTGGCGTCGTTGGGCGCCTGCAATTGGCGGAGGCGCGGTTGTGGCGCGGCCGGCAGGCTGGAAGCAACGTCGTATGTCGCACGGAGGACGGACCTTCGGCACCGTCAAATGGTCCGGAATGTTGCTGCAGCGTACATTATGTACGAAGATACAGTTCCCCCGCGCTAGCCAGTACCTGCACAAGAAGTGGAGCCTGGGCGACTAAAGTGTCCCTATGGTTGCAGAATACATCGAAAGTTCACAGTACTCCGTAAGTAAGCTTAATTTAGCTTTTTTTTTTTTTTTTTTTTTGGTTTGTTTTGCATACCTGCCCCTTTTCGGTTGGAGAGCGGTTGGCGGTTGGTCGGGGGTGTGAACCACTCCATACATGTGCATCATGTGCTTCTTTCTGTGATTCTATTCTTGCATGAGGTACCTGACTTTCCGTCTTTCGCTCCCTCGAATCATACGACTCTTTTTGTTTCTCGGCTTTTCGTTTTCGCTCCCCTTTCTGTCTCCCTTTCACCCTCCCCTTCCCCCCTTTTCATTTCCTCTGCTCTCTCATGCTTCCTGCCGCATGTGTTTCGCCCTGTATCGCCAGCAAAATTAGCGCCCTAACATCCCCCCGCAACGCATGCCCGTGATGTCCTTCCGCCGCGCAGCCCTCTTGCTCGCCACGGCCTGGGCTTTGCCGGCCATCGTCACGGTCAACGCCATCACGTTCCCACAGACGGTTGAGGTCGACCTCGTTTTCCCGCGCAACGAGACCTACGCGCCGTCCCCAATCTTCCCCGTCGTCTTTGCCTTCCAGAACCCGGCCCTGGCGCCGGCGCTGGACCCGGACTTCAGCCTCAACCTCTGGGTGAACGTCGAGCACAACACCTCAATATATCTGAATAGCATTGACCTGACGGCCGTTAACTTCACCAGCACCACTGCCGCCAACGGCACCAGCGAGCCACTCTTCGTCTACACGTACGCCGTCAACCTAAACACAACTAGTAATGGCGCCGACCCGGTGACGCGGTACAACCTGGTCTGGGCGTTTGGCGCCGGTAACTGCTCGGCGCAGGAGGAAGGCGGGCCCATCGCACTTGGCGGCGGCTTCCGCAGCAAGAACGTCATCTTCTCGATTGCGCAGAGCGGCGGCGCCGCGCCCGACATTGCCGGAGGCGAAGTTGGCGAATGCTCGCACCTGACCAACATGGCCTTCAACCTGACCGACATTCTGCCCGTGGCCGACGTGAGCAAGAACGACGGCCACGACACGTGCGCCGTGCTCTCGGACACAACGCCGTTACCAGTTGGCAACCCATGTGCGGCCACGGCCGACGCGGCTGTGGCAGCGAGCATCTCGGCGGCCGCGACGTCTCACGTGTGCGCGGCCGTCAGCCCTGCGATCAGCTGCCCCAGCAAGAATTCGGGCGCGGCCCTTTCTGTCCACGCTGCCAGTGCATGGGCAGTCGCTGCTCTGGCCACAATGATTCTTCTGTAGCGGGCCAGTGCAAGTTGTTGCCGTTTGACCGGAGGCGAATAGCCGTTTTTACAGAAGTACAGACCCAACCACATTATTTTTATTTCACTCTGGGGGTGGCTTGGAACCTGCAGGATGTGGCACACTACGGTGTCCCCCATAGCAAGCAGACCCCCTGCAGGAACGGAAATACCAAAGATCCCCTTATATCCAATTTGTAATAATAGCATTTGTTTATCTCCTTAGTTGCCAAAATATGACTTTTTTCAGCCGCACGCTGTGATTGGCTCTAATCCCTGATTTTGACCCACTGATACTTCCAGATACATAGCCTTACAACGTAACTTTGAAGTCACTCTCGTTTCAGCTGTTTGCCAGCCAACTCTCAGTGACTTCTCGATGTCAATAAACGCTCGGACCAACAACACGAGCAGTGTAGGTACACGTAAGTTTCGCGCGCCCCATTCCAAAAAGTCATATTTTGGCCACTAAGGAGATACTCTTGGCAAATACAAACAAATTCAACAATTTGAGTACAAAGTACCTTCGCACGTCGTAGAAACCAGAAGCAGGACTCGCACTACCCAAGACAAACAATCACAGCCAAGATCCAGCACCGAGACAGGCCGGAATCAAAACCAGGTACCAGGAACCGGAACCAGAAAGACAGATGATAGGCCGTGTTCTTGGCAAAGTGCGAGCGCCGAGACAAGCTTTGGCGCCCAGGCAGTCACCACCCACCCCCGTGTTCGCTATTCTATTCTGCTTCCCACTTGGACCTTGTTGAAAGTGGCTATGTCGGATACGCCGGCGGCCAATATGGTTCCGCGGCAGCCAGTGACCGACTTTCTTCGTTGCGTACACCCGGAACGGAGTACTGCGTCAGGTAGCAAATATAGTCTCTGAGGCTCTCCTAGAAGTTGTGCGGCGGTAGTCCCTGGCTGTGCCGTGCCTTGAAAGCCTACACAGCCTTCGCGTTTACTTTACTAAGCTTTTCTTCTCCACACCCCCCTGCAACATACTCCGTACTCTGTACATGCAGTGTGCACATTCCTACAAGAGTCCACCAGAGAGGGCGGCTATCTAAAGACAAGGGTATGATGTAGGTATTATGGAATACAGCATACGGAAAATACGCGGTACGGACCAGTGACAAAACGAGAAAAAAAAGAAAATAGGAAAATAAAAAAGAGTGCTTCTACAAAGGTCTGTCAACAAAAAAACCGCCCCCCGCGCACACGTGTGCCGTCTTGTCGTTGTCGTTTCTGCTCGGATTTCTCGCGTCTCTCTCAGTTGTCATTTTGGGCATTTTAAGATGACCCCTACTGGAACCATGGGAGGGAGTGGGTCCCCGTCGATCGAGAGCTGCCGATCCCTCAACTGTGCGCACATTTCTCGGTGTCCGGATCGGAATGGGCACAGTGACACACAAAAAAAATCAACTGTCAGCAAAAGGGTAACTGCAAAAATGGACCCGCAAGGATGTATCACCATCTCGATTTTTCTGGTAATTAAGAAACCGTCCAGGGTTAAGCATACGTGCAAACGACCACGGCAATGCGAGCATGCAGGGGAAGCGTGAGATGGATAATACAAATAAGAAACTAAGAAAGAAAGAAAAAATGAAAAAAAGAAAGAAATTGTCAAAATAGAGACCGAGAAAAAGCAATGAGGCGACCAGGGGCAATGCACTGCGTGCTGAAAATGCTATGCGCCTCCATTTACTCGGGATCCGCGGCATCGGGAGACCGATGCGGTTCTTGAGACACGTTCCTCGACCCGGGCAAGCGAAACAAAAAGGCACGGGCATCCTCTGGCGATGGTCTCAACCGGAAATGGCTTCTTCTACTCTCTTTCTCAAACAAAGGCAACTTGGCTCTCAGCCGCCATCAAGCATTTTCCTCGCCTTCTTTCCTAGGAGCTCTGCTCTCACACTCCACAGTAACTTTCTGTGGACGAGGCAGTTTTCTGTCCTGTCATTTTTTGATATCTCGAACCAATTGTCGATTCTGTCCAAATTTTTACCTTGAGCCGTTTTTGGTTCTATCCATTCTTTTGTTGAGTTCTTTGAACTCCGTCCCTTCACTTTAAATTATACACTTTTCATATACCAGCCACAATGCTTCCCGCGTGGCTGTCGTCGGCAGCGGCCGCCGGCCTGCTGCTGCTGTCCTCTGGGCTGATCAGCGGTGTCGATGCCCGCTTCAAGCTGCGTCAGCCTGCGGCTCCCCACTACAAGAGCCGTGACGGTGACTGCCCCATCTCCTGCATCAAGGCCGGGCCTGATCCGGCCAACTGGCCGGTGTACCGCAGCGTAGAACAGCTGAGCCGCTGCTCGGAGACCATCTTCTACCACATTTCGCTGTACGATAACGTCGACAAGGATGACTCACACCATCGCATCTTTGCGTGCTCGTCGTTTGGCTCCCACAAACCGGCGTCCCCGGCCCACTCCAACAAGATTATCACCCAGGTGGCCACCAACGCCACCTTCACCGTCGGCCACTGGGACGACAACACGCCTACCAACGTCGACCTGCGCACCATGTCTGCGCAGGCGCGCCGCTTCCTGAGTGCTGGCTACCAGGCTGCCAACAACGGCAGCCACACCGCCCAGCCGCAGGCGCAGGTGCTGTTTGCCCAAACCCGCGGCAGCACCATGGGTCTGTACGTCGGCAAGGACGTGCAGAATATGGCGTCCGTGGTGCAAGCCCTGTCGACACTGGAGAAGACCATGACAGCCTCAAACGAGACACACGGCACCGTGGCGCTCGAGCTGTGCGGCGCCGAGTACGATGCCGACCACGTGATCGGCTTCGTGGCGACGAGCAACTCGTCGTTCGAGGCAGTGCAGAATGTGATGCAGTCGTGGTCCAAGGCCACGTGCATTGACTTTAACTCGACGCAGACGTTCGTCAGCCCCGTTGGTTACACGACACCCCTGACGCCGCCGGCCAGCACGAGCTCGCTGAACAGCACGGGCTCGCTGAACAGCACTCTCTCCGCGGCCAAGAGAGGCCTGGGTCTAGGCGCCCGCTCCCACGCCCACGCCCACGCCCACATTGCGGCCCGCTCCAGCCCGCTCCTGTCCCCACGTGCCGACTGCACGACCGTCCAGGTCGTCTACGGCGACGGCTGCGGCACGCTGGCCACGAAGTGCGGCATTTCTGGCGCAGACTTCACTAAGTACAACCCCGGTGCGACGTTCTGCTCGGACCTCAAGCCCGGCCAGCATGTGTGCTGCTCGGCGGGCACGCTGCCCGACTTTGCCCCCAAGCCTAACGCGGATGGCTCGTGTTATGCCTACACCGTCCAGGCCAACGACAACTGTGCAACCATTGGCGCATCGTTTGACCTCACCAATGACCAGATCGAAGGCTTTAACAACGACACGTGGGGCTGGCAGGGCTGTGGCAACGTGCTCCTAGGCGCCGTCATTTGTTTAAGCAAGGGTTCTCCCCCGTTCCCGTCGTCCCTGTCCACCGCCGTCTGCGGCCCCCAGGTGCCGGGCACTGTGCCGGGCCCCGGTGGCACCTTTAACCTGTCGGGTCTCAACCCCTGCCCGCTCAACGCCTGCTGCGATATCTGGGGCGAGTGTGGCATTACGGCGGAGTTCTGCACGGATACCAGCCTAGGGCCCCCGGGAACTGCCAAGAACGGTACCTACGGCTGTATCTCTAACTGCGGCACAGACGTGGTGAAGGGCCCCGGGCCAGCGAATCCGATCAAGATTGCTTATTACGAGGGATACGGTATGGACCGCCCTTGTTTATACCAGGACATTTCGCAACTTAGTACCGACTACACACATGTGCACTTTGCGTTTGCGACGTTGGATCCAAACACGTACGCCGTGTCGACCGGTTCGACGCCTAGCACCTATGAATTTCACAACTTCGTGAAGCTCGGCTCAAGTTTCCACCGTGTGTTAACGGTTGGTGGTTGGGCCTTTTCGACCGACCCGAGCACATACCTCATCTTCCGTAACGGTGTGACGGCGGCCAACCGCGTGGCGATGGCTACGTCTATAGCAAACTTCGTGAAACAGTATAACCTTGACGGTATTGACATTGACTGGGAGTACCCGGGTGCACCCGACATCCCGGGCATCCCGCCCGCCAGCCTCGACGACGGCAAGAATTACCTAGCCTTCCTCGCGGTGCTTAAGAACCTACTACCCGGCAAGACAGTCAGTATCGCGGCACCCGCATCCTACTGGTATCTGAAAGGCTTCCCCATCGCCGAAATCTCCAAGATCGTCGACTACATTGTCTTCATGACCTACGATCTCCACGGCCAGTGGGACACCAACAATGCCTACTCGCAAGAGGGCTGCTCGACCGGCAACTGCTTGCGTAGCCACGTTAACCTGACGGAGACCATGACCTCGCTGGCTATGATCACCAAGGCTGGTGTCCCCTCCGCTAAGGTGGTTGTCGGCGTCACTAGCTACGGCCGCTCCTTCGGTATGACCGACGGCAGCTGTTACGGGCCCGAGTGCACCTTTGGCGGCACTGCTTTGGAATCCACGGCGACTCCTGGCCCTTGTACGAACACGGCGGGCTACATCGCCGACGCCGAGATCCGCGACATTGTCTCCGGCACGGACTCGAACAGCGGCAAGCGCGCCGCCTCCAGCCGCATCAACCAAAACTTCTACGACAAGGACAGTGACAGCCAGATCACCGTGTATGACGGCAACCAGTGGGTGGCGTATATGACACCGGACATTCTGGCCTCGCGTCAAACCCTCTACTCTGGGCTGGGCCTTGGCGGCACGACGAACTGGGCCACCGATCTGGAGACGTACAACGAGGTGCCCGGCGACATGCCGACGTGGGACGAGTTCCTCCTGAACGTCAAGGCCGGCACCAACCCGCTGTCGCTAGCGGCAGATCCCGACAGCCTCACGGGCAACTGGACGAAGCTGACCTGCACCAACGTTGCTGTGTACAGCACGCTAAACATGACGTCAGAAGAGCGGTGGAACGAGCTGGACGGACCGGACGCCTGGGCCGATGTAATCGACCATTGGAAGAAGGTGGACAGGGCGAAGGGAGGTGAAACCTACCTGAGCCGGTCCATCAGCTCGTATATCAATGGGCCTGAGTTGACAAACTGCGGCGTGCTCGGCCGGACCTCCAACTGCGATAGCATCTTACTGTGCAATGACATCTACCCCCCGTCGGGCCCAGTTGCTTACGAGCTGTGGAACTCGATAGCGTATTTGCACGAGATCTACGGCACCTTCTACGATGCGCTCGTGGCTGCGGCGGCGCTGTCGTTCGACCCGTCCTACGGGGAGTTCGAGAACACCTTTGCGCCGGTGAAGCCGGCTGACGACATGTGGATCAGCATTCTGCTGGACGTTGCCAACCTGGTGGGCACGATTGCCGTGTCGAGTTTCTTCAACACCATCCTCAAGGGCCTTCCGTTCTTCAAGGCCAACGGCGTGCAGTACGACAACTACAAGGATTCAGCCAAGGCCCTCGTCAGCTTCGCCGTCGGTATCACTGGCGACTATGTCACGGGCAACGAAGGCGACTGGACGGCCGGGTCGCAGACCTCCTTCAGCGCCTACCTCGGCCAAGTGGTCAGCATTTGGGCCAACTCGACTGAGAACCAGGTCGCGGCCCTCTACAGCGGCTCAGATGACACGCTCGCCCTCTTGACGACCCTTATTGCCAAGGGCCAGATGATTGAGGGTGACAACGGCTCCGGCACCCGCGACGGCTCCATGCCGGACGTTGGTACGTCCAACGAGACCACGGGAGCGATCCGGTCCAGCATCTCGCACGGCTTCTACGGCTATGCCATCCCGGCTGTGTGGTCCGCGGCCGGCAAGGGAGTGTTCGTGCTCGACACGGGCGCCGACTGCAGCAACCTCAACGTCGTATCCCAGTACGTCGATGACAGCATCCAGAAGCAGGCAATGGGCTGCATCGACAACCACTTGTACTTCCTCGTGTACCCAGACGGCCCCAGTAGCGATTCGTGCCCGGCCGATGGCTCGTGTTACGACAATTCCTTCTCGCTACCCGACGGCGTTGACCAGATGGACGGCACCAAGTGGGGCGGCGTCACTGTCAATGACCTCATCCAGGGCTCCGTCAACACGTTTAAGGCCAATGGTAACAAGAACGGCGGCAAGACCGCCAGCCTGGGTGACGACACCACGCTGAACAACCTCTACGACCAGGACATCACCACTGCGGGTTACATCCGCCTGCCCGTGTGCAGCGGCGACACGGCGTTCTGGAACTGGGAAGAATACAGCGACCGCACACTGGAATCGTGGCCTTGCTACGTGCCGCCGCCAAAGGACGATTGTCAGGCGTCCAGCTTCATCGACCAGACCAGCGGCGCATCGCCCAGCGTTAGCGACTGCATGCAGATCGTCAACAACATTATAAACACCGACGGCGAGTGGACCACGCAGGTGGTCGGCAAGCGCCAACGCGCTTTGGTGTCGTACGGTGGCTGCAAGTTCGGCGTGCAGGCCACGAACACCCATGGTAACGTCAACTTCAAGGTGGCCGCCTCGGATATTGTCGACATTATCCAGGACTCGATCAAGCAGTTTGGCGGCAGCGGCCAGGTCGGTGCAAAGGGCTACATGGACTGCAAGGGTAACATCAACTCGCAGGACATTGAGTGGGGTCTCTACTGAATGGTATGTGAGAGGCACGGAGGAAGAAGGGGAGGGGGTTTAGTTATGTTTACGACAATTCTCTTGTCTGGAGTGGGGGAATGTTTGTTTTTTTATATTTGTGGAGGTTTCATCTCTTTCACTCTCTCCTTTTCCGTTGTATTAACCCCTCTTCTTTAATTCTGTTTTTGTCCCCTCGCACTCTTTTGGTTTTTATTTTGTATTATCTAAATACCAGACTTTTTCGCAGATCAAGATAACGCAACTAGGTTTATATGCATCTAGCCAGTGAACAAAGGCAAACATGCTCGAGAAGACGAAGCTGAAGCGGTTCGTGATAGTGGAGATGTTGCGGACCAGGTCGTGGCACTGGCAGCACAGAACCAAGGGATGACGGTCGTGAGTGTGGCTATGGACGCCGGTATGTGGCTGTGAGAGAAAATTCACATGCCTTGAGAGCTGCGAGAAAGAGACGACAATAAACCCGATTAGCATGTTAATCCGCGACACGCCGGTGTTCTTTTTCCCACCATTGTGCCAAGAATCTTGGCAGTGCGCGATCTCCCATGGATCTGGTTTGTGGCCGATCGCTTCAACATACGAGTAGGCTGTGGTCTCCGCTTATTGTCCCGTTTGCCACCAGCCCCTGCAGCTGAAGCGTTGAAACATGAAACAAAGCCAGCGTCTTACAGCAAAAAGCGCCACCAAGTTAGCCATTTGCCAGCAAGTTACGAGAATACGTACGGCGTCAATGGACTGTGTAGCTGCCGCCGCCAGTGTCTTTTTCTTCGCTTGTCCCTTTTGTCCCCTTCCGTCTCCACTGACGAATGCAGGGGGAAATGTTTAGCGTTCCTTAACGGGCTGGTACCAACGAACACTGGCGTATTGCATCCCTGACGGTGCCCCTTTTGGTCCTCCTTCCTTGGCTAGACAGCCTCCGACTGACCCTCATCCCTTTCACAGGGAAACGGCAAACAAACCCACACGACGCACGAGGATGGTCGTCCGCGCTTTAAACTTTTGCCGTGCAGACAGCTACAGCGTGGAATTCGAGTAGTTGCAGGGAGGATGGCAGGGATGTCGCACCTTCTTTTATACTTTTCTTTCTACTTATTGTTGTATTTCGTTTTTTTTTCTTTCGATTCTGTCTGCTCGCTCCACACGGGATGCGAGGGAAGGATAAAACCAGCGTCCTCGCTGCTTCTCGTGCGAGCAAGCACAAAGCAAGCCCTTTTGTCTTCATCCCCGTTTGTCGTTCTTTTCGCCGTGCAGAGTCTGCCACCACCGTGTTTGAATGTCCTCTGGCTGGTCCAAGCGTTCTTCATTCTTTCCTTTGTAGAGTCGTTTTTCTGTCTCCGTTCCCTCATATAGCATAGACCATTCGCGGACGTTCCCGCGGAGTTTTCAACAATGTTCTCAACACTCTCCCTTTTCGTGGCCTCTTTGGCCGTGCAGGTCGCGGCCCTGCCCAGTGCCAATCGCACGGGCGTCCGCTATGTCGGTGCCAACATTGCCGGATTTGACTTTGGCATCACGATACAGGGCGTCCAGACTCTTTCCTCCATGCAACCTCCTCTTCTCAACGTCTCTGGCATCGACGGTGCCGGTCAGATGCACCATTTTGTCCGAAACGACGGCTTCAACATCTTCCGCCTGCCGGTCGGCTGGCAGTACCTCGTTAACAGCACTCCTGGTGGCAAGGTCGATGCGGCTAATTTTGCCGAGTATAACACCCTCGTGCAGTCGTGCCTCAACACCACTGCCCACTGCATTGTCGACTTGCACAACTACGCACGCTGGGAGGGCCAAATCATTGGCCAGGGTGGCCCGTCCAACGAGCAATTTGCCAGCTTGTGGTCTCAACTTGCGACGAAGTATGCCAACAACAGCCGTGTCCTGTTTGGCATCATGAACGAGCCGCACGATCTGGATGTTTCCGCCTGGGTCGACACCGTCCAGGCCGTCGTCACCGCCATCCGCAAGGTGGCCCCGAAACAGACCATTCTTTTGCCGGGCAGCAAGTACGTTCTACTATTGTCTACCTCGCATAGTGTGTAAATTTAAAGTCCACTAACAGCAAATGTAGCTTCACAAGTGCTGGCGCCATGGCTGGTGTTGCTGGTCCGCTTCTTCTTGGCGTGAAGAACCCCGACAACTCCACCAGTGGCCTCGTTTTTGACGTGCACCAGTATCTGGATTACGACTACTCTGGAACACACACCACCTGCGTCACAAATGCCATCTCTTCGTTCCAGCCACTGGCCACGTGGCTGCGGGCAAATGGCCGTCAAGCATTTACCACTGAGACTGGTGGCGGCAACACCCCATCCTGCGTTCAATACGTGTGCGAGCTGATGAAGTTCCTGAACACAAATAGCGATGTCTTTTTAGGCACCGTGGCCTGGGCAGCAGGCTCGTTTGACCCGTCTACGTACGAGTTGAGTGTCGTGCCCACTCGGACGGGCTTGACCTGGACCGACAGCGATCTGGTGACTTCGTGCCTGAAGCGGTAGTTGGATGCAGGAATCTGTTTGCACTGCACTGTACATGTACATATTTCTTTCATTTTGACTTTTTCAACCCTCTTTTTTTCTTTCACTCATTAGACTTTTTTGCCTCGATTTTTTTTTGTCGGTATTGGCACCAATGTCTTGCTACGGCTTTTCTTCCGTCTTCATCTTCATCATGCAATAGAATTTTCTTAAGCTCTGCCTGCCAATTGTTGTTCTTCACATTCGTTCTATTATGGCTTATACTTTCCAGGACCTGTCACGCCTGGTTTTGTTAAGAACGATGTAATTTCCTAATCTGCCTTTGGTTGTCGGAACTCCGGATGAGCAGATAGCGCGATGCAGACAACACTGGCAAATGGACATGCTGCCCGTTGCTGGCACCCAAACTCCCAATCGCAACGCCAACGCACCGACGACATGGCTTCTCACGCTGCTCATATTTGGTGTCAGAGGTCACGTGGCCGTCGTCACGGGTGGCGGCAGTGGATTGAGGTTTATGATTTGCGAGGTACATTTTGACTGTGTTTCCTGTACCGTTTTATTCTGCTGGTTGTTGGATTACCGACTGTTGTTCAACGAAAATCGGGCTCTCGTGAAAAATGGTGCAAAGGTCTGTGTAGTGGCATTATCAACCAAACTTATCGATGGCAGTGTGCCCGAAAAGAACGGATTGGCCGGCACGAGCGACGCCGGATCGGCGACAAAGCATGCATGGAATGTATCGAGCAAAGAAGTAGTCGCCGAGCTATCTGCGTATGTGGCCACACGTGAGGACCGAGTCGACCTCTTGGTCTCCAATGACGACATACTACGCGATCCACCGATTAAACGCGACGTACTGACGCCGCCGTTGGTCGAGCTGCAAACCAGCATGTGACCGACGCATCACTCGGACTGGGCATCGTCATTCGCTATGAACACAACTGCGCATTATTTTCTGTCAGTGGCCCTTTTGTCACAGCAAGCCAAAAATTTTCAGGATCAAGGCGCACCGGTCGAGGCAACACCATCATCACAAGGTCGTGCGCCAGCATGCACAATGTGACCAATGTCGATCTGACGGGCTACGCGGCCAGCACAGCTGCCACGGACCACCCAGCGTGGCTTCTGGCGGCCAAGTTTTCACGCATTTACGGCCGTGTCAACGGTATCAATCCCGGGTGTAAAGTTTGGCACGTCGGTCGTCTCAGATGTCGAAACGACATTCATTAATATTCCAGTCGTCCGGAGCAAAAAGAATCCTTTTGGCGCAGACGGCAATATGTTCAGCAGCCAATTTGACAAGATGTCTGCAAAGCGCGCCGGTGAAGAGGACGTCATTGCCGGTGATGTGCTCTATCTGGCCAGTTGGGCCGGCTCGTACATTGACGGAATCAATTTGTGTATTGATGGCGGTCGTATTAGCTAGCCAATAGACGGGAGTAAGATTGTCGTGGGCGAGATCGGAGGTGGGGGGAAGGGATGGTCCGATAACGACATATATTTCGACATCTTTACACCGTGGCTTGTAGCTCATACTTGGCAATACCGTAGACAGCGTCTCCAACCACCTCGAATTACACAATAATGTCCATTGTCGTCATTCCCGGGGCCCCTCTGTATGTTGTTTTGATCTGCCCATAAAACAACCGTTTTATAATCTCGCCAGCTCACATGTATTAGGCCCGAGCTATCAGACAGCGACCTGGACGGCCTCCTGGCTGCTCTGAATATCCGCAATGTCTCGCCCATAGACAAAGCGGCGTACAAGCCCGTGCTGCAATCGTTCATGGCAGTGATGAACAAGGTCGGTGCAGAATCGGACTACACCCCACCGGCATTGGTGCCGGAGCCGTCATCGGCAGACCACAGCTTTCGAGCGCCGACGCTTGCCGAGAACCCAATGAATGCGTGGAGTCATGTATTTAATACGCCACTCACCGAAACATCGCCATCGTCTTTGGCGTCTGGCCTGCTGCAAGGCCGTGTCTTCGCAGTTAAGGACAATATCTCGGTTGCGGGCTTGCCAACGACCATCGGCCTATCGCCACAGCTCTTTGCAGGTGGCCAGTACCAGCCCGCCGATATCAGCGCCACCGTAGTGTCGCGTATCCTGGCGGCCGGGGGTGTGATTCGAGGAACGTCCACGTGCGAGGGCTGGTGTGCATCCCCGTTATCGCATACGTCCTTTTCTGGTCACGTCCACAACCCGTGGCTCCACGGACACACTTCGGGAGGCAGCAGCAGCGGGTCGGCCGCATTGGTTGCCGCCCATCATATGAAAAGAATATTTCCCGTCGACGCAGCGTTGCAAGAGCCTACGGGAGCTGTCCTCACGGCTGAAATTGCCCTCGGAAGCGACCAGGCCGGGTCGGTGCGTATTCCTTCAAGCTACTGCGGCATATATGGTCTCAAGCCGACATTTGGCCTTGTGCCGTACACAGGAGCTGCTGCCATGTCGCCCATGATAGATCACCTCGGCCCCATGGCAGCATCTCTCGAGGACGTCGCGGCGGTGCTAGAGACCATTGCAGGGTACGACGGTCTGGACCCTCGCATGTCTCCTGAGTCACCACTGCGGGTCAACGTGATGCCGTACGCGGCCATCTTGGCAGACTTCCGCAGCAGAAATGTGACCGAGCTTGGCACTTGGAAGATCGGACTGCTCCGTGAAGGATTCGAAATGACGGGAGTGGCAGACGCCGTTCGTGATACGGTGATAACCGCTGCTGAGAAGTATTTTGAGGCTGCAGGAGCACAGGTTATTCACGTCTCTGTCCCTGGCCATGCCGACGGTGCCGTTCTGTGGAATGCTTCAACACGACCGTCAATGGCTACGTGGTTACTTCAAGGCCGCGGATCTGGCCACCTTACATATGTGCCACAGCACATTCAGCCTGTGACTGGTCAGCTACCGTTGCCTGAAGGAGACGCTGGGCTGCAAACAGCATCGGTTCTGAACAAGCACACCCCTGCTGCGGTCAATATTCTGCTTAGCCAGCAAGTGACCAACTCGCTTCTGACACCCGGCCTCGAAGCAAAGGCGCACCGGCGAGTATTGGGTCTTCGTGCTGAGTATGATGCCGCGCTGGATGAGGTCGATGTTCTCATCACGCCCTGTGCACCCAATGTTGCCCGTCCACTGCCCTCCGCTTCGGCATCTGTGGCTGACAAGCTCGCATATGCCATTGGCACAACCAACAATACAGCGCCCTTCAATGCAACCGGCCATCCGGCTATGAACGTGCCCTGTGGCTTCTTGCCGTCTCCTGAGCGACCAGATGCCCTATTGCCGGTGGGAATGCAAGTTATTGGGAAGCGCTTCGAAGACGATAAGGTTATCCTGGCTGCGGCTTTGTTCGAGCGCGGAAAACACATTGTCAGTTTGGGGGATATTCACCAACAGTGAAGCTGGCAAGTGGGTGCGTTTTGGAAGGTTATTAAATCAGCACGTATATTTTATCTAAAGAATACTGGCCGGACTAATTGTGAGATAAGTGACACTGAAATTATTATTTAAAGTCAGACATTAAATTCTTAAAAAAGAGAGAACCTCATTGTTCATCCATTGGGTGTCAACTATTGACACCAGAGCCTGCCAAGTGACCCCAAATTGGCGGAACAATCTGCCAGTGGGATCATGGTCGCCTCTCGCCAGGAGACGACAACTATGATACGATGGTCTTTCAGCGCCGTTGGCAAAGGTGTAAGTGTTCTGCAGCTTTCTTCCGGACGGGTTCAGCAAGGTGTATGCTACTGAGACCGAGGGCAAGACAAACAAATAATTTCGTTTTACTTGTTCCTGGTGGCGTCATACAATATACAGCTTCAGGAAATCTGCTACTCTTAAATTTCTCGCACATCCATAGATGGTTCTGTTACAGTTTATTTCCCGGTGGGTTCTGAGACGTCAATAACCTGGACTGGTTCAGAAAAGGCGAATAATAACAACAAATCTGTTACTCTGCTCATTTGAGTCGTTACGTTATATGATATGTATATGCATCATCATCATTATTATTATTTTTTCATTTCGGTTTTCTCCAAACAAGCATATGCTACTTTGACCCATTTACCCACGGCTTGACTACGCTTATACAGCATTGAATAGTTAGAAATACTTCTAGTCGATTATGCTGGAAGAGATTGAATATTAAAATTTGCCAAAATAAAAAATAGACGCCAGTAGTACTCCGATACGGGAATAGGAACAATATGAAACTCTTCTTGGAGGGGACGAAGCAACCCTAGGGAAACATGTAACCATGCACACCACAAAGAACAAAAAAACGCCGTACAATGCCATTACTCTCAACCACCTTAGCCCGCAGGCCTCAGTAATACTCTGGTAAACTGCCAAAGCTCGGCGCGGAGCCGCCACAGTTAAAGGAGCGCTTGTATGCGACCTGGGGCATGAAACCACCCTGCAGGCCAGCCTGGTAGCTCCAGAGCGGTGCGTTCTCCGTCTTCCAGGTCCAGTAAAACCAGCCCCAGGCAGTCTCATAGGCAGACATCTGGGCCTGGGCAAAGGTCAGAAGGAACGTCTTGTAGTCGTCCGAGTAGCTGGACACCGGCTGGTTGGCCATGGTGCAGCTGCACTGGCTGTTTTCGGTCGGGCAGGCAGGCGTGGCCTTGCCGGAGAAGTTGCCAGTCCACCGGGCACCGTTGCCGACGCCGTTTACCCACTGGGCGCAGTCGGTGTCGGCTTGGGACCACTCGCCGACCATCGTGGGGCCGAAGCCGGTGTCCGTGTTGATGCTGTCGGAGAGCTGGCCCACAAAGGTCGAGCAGACAAAGTCGACCTTCTTGGCGTGGTCGAAAACAATCAAGTTGGTGTCGAAGATGGTGTACTCGTGCACATCGACCACGAGGCCGTTGCCATGGCCCTGCAGGTTGCCCTGCCAAGCTGGCAGGCCGCGCAGAGCCTCGCTGAAGACCTGGGTAGCGGCCACACCGTTGTCGGACACAATCTTGACGGCCGATGCGGTCCAGTCGGAGAGCTTGCTCTGGGGAATGGTGATGCCGGGCTCGTTGACGAGGCCGTAAAAAGCAATGACGTTCTTGTAGCGGTCCTGGGCGAAGAACTTGGATAGCTGGTCGTGGATGTCGAGCGAGCGCTGTGCGTTGGTGCTGCCGTCGGTGCCGATGATCCAGTTAATGTTACCAGAGCGGCCGCTGTGGTTCCAGCCGTTCTGGCTGCCGGGCACAGCGTGCAGGTCGAGGTTGACACGCAGACCGTGCTTCCGCGCCCACTCAATGGCACGCAACAGGTACCGCCATGAGATTCCGAGCACGTACGGGTCGCCCGGGTACGTGGTGACGGCCCAGTACGAGTAGGGGATGCGGACATGGGAGAGACCAGCGGAAGCAATGTCGGCAAAATCCTGCTCGGTTATGAACGTGGCATAGTGCTTCTCGAGCGTCGCAGCGGCCTGCTCGGGGCCGAGATGAGCACAGAGCGTGTACTCGTCCGAGACACCGGCGCTGGCCGGATAGTTGAAGAGCGAAGGCGTGATGAAGGGCTCGAGAGAGAACCAACCGCCCAGGTTCACGGCACGGATGGGGTTAACGGAGTACGAGCCCCACGGCTTGTTGAGGGCCGGCACATTGGGGTTGGCCTGCTTCGAGTCGTCCCAGGTGGAGTTGAGGCCGACAATAGACAGGTTGCCTATGGTCTCGGAGGTGTAGGTGCAGTTGAAGTCAGTCATGTCGAGCCACGTCGTCGGGTCGTTGTAAGTCCCCTGCACTGAAGCGGGGATGTCCTTCTTGGTCGAGCAGGCGCCGGCCGTCGGGGAGGCGGTTGCCTTGGTTGACGTCTTGGTGCTAGTGGGTTTGGACGTCGCTTTTGCCATCGCGCTCGTTGCTGTGTGTGTCGGGTCGACACCGGCGGCCACGCTGCTGCTAGATGCAGACGCCGAGGCCGCGGCAGGCGTGTCGTTGACGGTCGCCTTGTTGTGGTTGCTCGTGTGGATGATGTTCTTGGCCACCAGGACACCAACAACGATGCCGCCTATGGCGAGAGTGGCCGCGAGTCCGCCGATGAGGAGCCACATGGGCTTCCTGCTCTTTCGTGGCACCTTCTCGCTCAGTACTGCGCCGCTCGCCGATCCATGGAGGACGCTGTGCAGCTTGTCGGTGCTGCCGCCGTATGGCGTGCTGAGCTGGTCGGTGCTACCAAACTCGCTGGGCCGAAGGCCCTCGTGCATGGAGTACGAGTTCATGTGTGCGTCGTAGGCCTGTCGAAATTTGTGCAAAGGGTAAACGAGTGACTGGAGGGACGAGCCGCTCCGAAAATGCGCAAATCAGGCCTGGTCGTGTTAGTGATGCGTCGAGACACTAGAAAACCAAAAGTCAGGGGTCGAGTTTGCCCGAGAGGCTGCGTAAACAGACAACCTAACTTACAGAAAACGCCAATCTGAACAAGGCAAACAAAGCAGACAAAGCACTGTGGTAAAGGAAAAGAACAAGAGGCGACGGAGGGCCAGCTAAGATGCCGCACATTTTACTGGGGGCGCCGACATTACATATGTCGTGGTACATTCGTACTCAGTAATGCTTCCGCACGCCATACGTTTGTCCACTGTCAACAAAAGAACAAAAAAAATACGGTTATGCTTATTTCCCTGCGCTAGTCCGCCCGAGTTTGTCTTGGCGACGCGCCTGTTCCTTCTCGTGTCGTGGTTTAATTTTAAAATAGCCACGTTCAGCAGGGACCGACAGGGACCATCTGCATCAGGCCCCTCCACTAATACGACAGGATGGACAGGTCCAAGACCGTTGACAGAGTCCATCAACTCCAGGACTCTGAGCGGTTCAGCACGGGCCTCGCGTCTACTGTTCGGAGTTCTGCTTTAAAATAATAAAAGGAGAAGGGCGAATGTGATACGGGAACGATCCAAATACGAGAGGCACCAAATTACGGATGAAAGACCCGATGCAAACGACATCGCCAAAGGAGCACTCTAACCGCAGACTGGTCTGGCGGCACCGTATTGAGCGAAGAGCAGCTTGGCCCAGGCGCCTGCTCGCACAGCAGTTTCGTATTTTGATCGTAAGGATTCGGTGCGCGCTGCTTTGGTAGAAGCTAGTGCCAATGAGACATTCCATCCTCCTCATTCCTCATTCCCATCAGGCTGTTTTCGGCGCGGCGGCATCTTGGGGCCCGCTTTTGTCACCTGAAGCAAAATACAGACGACCGTAACCAAAAGGGGCAGCACTGCGACGGCGCAGCAAACTTGAACTAGCAAATTTGTACCAGCCATACGGGAGACGAGTGAGCAACAAGGAGCAAACGAAAGACTAAAGTGACCAGGTCTCATTTCGCCAAGGCCGTCCAAGCCCCCGACTTAAATGTCAGGCGCTGGCTCTTCCCGTCCGCTCACGGCCGCTTTCTGTCTGTCCTTTGTCCTTCTAGTCAATTTGCCGACACGAGAGGCTGAGACGGGGATTTGCACCGAGACTTTCTAGGGTCCAACAGCCGACTGTGCACAAATTAACTGGCAACCTTATGGAATAATGTATGTCGACGACAAGCTCTAATTGTCCTGTGGTAGAGTAAATGCATCCTGTGAGGGCGGACACGGAAAGCGACACTTCGCACCATATGAGCTGGGCATGTCTTTCCTTGCGGCGCAGGTCAACGGTGAAGGCATTTTGCCGCTCAGCAAATACGACCAGCAAAAAGGTACTCTTCGACATCAGCCGGACAAGGTCGACCCTCGCATAATTCCCTACAAGCAGTGCTGTCTTGTTATTTGGCATTATCTTGCTCTTTCATGAGAAAGCCAGCAGTGACACACGGCTTGTCGGCGCCTTAAAGGAACCACTTTCGTCACCCGCTTCAGACTCATCCCAGCGCCGCACCGTAGAGCTTGGGTACTAGTATGTTAACCGTACAAATACGACATACAGTTGTTGCCAAATACATGACTCCAAGATACAGTTAAACTTCCTACTTTAAAGGCTGTTCCCCGTCAGTCTCGGCCCCCGTCACAGTGAGAGCAGATCACCATTTTTCACCTTAACGCCGCCGTATCCGCCTTAATATGAGCAAATCAAAACATGGCATTGCATTTAACGGCCGAATTGGCAGCCCGTGTCAGATACAACATCGTTCCCTCGATTCCCTGGCCAGAGGACAGAGCGAGCAAGATCCAAATTGAGGCTCCTAGCCACCTGACCAACGGGTGACAATATAGTTCCCAGGAGCAGCATCGGGACCATACGAGACCATTGCCACAACTGTACGATGGCGGATGGTCACACGGTCCCATCCAGACCTTTCAGGACTTCAAATAACTTGTTTGCTGTTTGGGCATGACGGTGTGTTACGAACGGTCTCAGCAAAGAAGGCATGCAGTCATCTTGGACAGGCAACCACGTATTAACGCAGCGTCGAGGCCGATGAACATATTTGTATAAAAGAAGAAAGCACATCGCGGCGTCTTGGCGCAGCCGGGACCGCCATTAAAACGGAAGTCTTCCCAAAAGATAAGTCAACCAATTCACCATCCGACCTTGCCCATGTGGACCACAAAGCCCCATATTGCCACCATGGTATACAAAACACAAAAAGAAAACATCGAGACATACAAGAAAACTTGCGGCTGGGACAAAAAACGCATGTCGCATAAAACAGAAACGAGGCATTGTTAGAAGGCCACGGCGTAGCTATACTTATCTGACACATAGGCGTCAGGCTTCGTAGGCATGACATTCTCCATCGCATCACGGACCTCGAACTCTTCCATGACGGCACCGAAACTGAATGTGTAAGCAAGGGAACAAACCAAACAGGCGCGCGCGCGCGTGTGTGTGTGTGTATTTTGTACAAGCATGGGATTGAATGCGTACCCGTAGCAGCGGACCTTACTGCTCAGCTCCTCTGTCAAGCGTTGAAAGTCCTTTTCTGTGAGTTCGGCCAGGCGCGGGTGTGCCAGCACCATCCCCCATGCCATCACGGGTGTGATTTCACCGTCGAGGTTGAGCTTGGCGCTAAGGGCCAGCAGAGTGTTCAGGTCTGCCTTGGAGAGCTCCCACGTCCGCTGGCCGGATCCGATGTCTGCACCCTTGACATTGCTGTACCCAAAAGGGATTTCGGACGTCAGTTCCGGGAACGGCTCGGGCGGGCACGTTGCCATCAGCGCATGGCCGCATGGCTCACCGCCGGCTTCGACTCCGCGTTCAAGCAACCATGGTAGGTGGTCCATGCACGGCTTTTCGAGACTGTTTTTGACCAATTGCAAAAAATAAAATCCAACGTTAGCCATACTGTCGCCGAGTCCGTTCCTTCGGTGTATTCTTGTGTTTCTCGGTGGCACATCGTCTGCTTTACCGCCATGTCCTTACCCTCCAGGAGATCGTGTAGGCATTGGGGTAAAGGGGAGGGCATAGCAATGGATGAACCTCGGGGCAGAAGCACATGGCACGCGGACCGCTCAAAAGCCAATGCCAATATACCGCCAACGTCACCACCTGCTGCAGGAAAATGCCATCAAGCGTGTTTGGTATCCTTGTGCACATGGCCGTCCTCCTTTTCTTGATGCTGAGGCTGAGAAATGTTCCGACAATGCCAATTAGAGGCGCACGTGTACAAAAACAAGTTTGTTGCTTGCTAGGGCGATTGCTAGTCTGAGAACGTGCCAGCAGGGGAAGAGGCAGAAACGGTGCGCAAGATGGCGGGTAGAGACGAGGATAGCACGGCGCAAGGCTCCAGATGAGCCATAGCCAGCCAGGAAGGAGGAGACAGTGGTAGAGCAGCCGCAGCCACCGACAGAGAGGGGGACAGATTTCCTACGTTAAGACGAAATCAATGCCGGCTTGCTCATAGTCAATGCCGGCATTCTTTCGAGGATCGCTCATGTTTCCTGTCGCGAGACCGTGGGGCGGCTGGCCGGTGCCATGCGGAGAGGTCAATCCGTGCTGGCTGTTGGCGGAACCGACTGGCGGCGGGGTAAAGGCACTCGTGTGTGAGCTGGGAGCTGCGCCATAGCTCCCTGATGCGCTCGCGGAATAGCCGACACTCGGGTTGCTTGCGGTGTCGTCAAGCAGACTGCTTCCAAGGCCCGCTGGGAGAGCAGCACCGCTGTTGCTGAGGAGTTGTCTGAGCTGGCGGTTCTCATCGGCCAGGCGGTCTTTGTCCTGCGCAATGTTGCTATAGATTTCTTTTAGTCTCAAAACCTCATCCTCGAGAGCCTTGATGTACAGCTCTTTGCGCTCGCGATGGGTTCTCTGGGCCTGGCGGTTGAGTTCCTGGCGTCGCGTCAGAGCTGGCCGACTGTCTGGCTTGGGTCCGCGACGTTTTGGCGGGTTACCATCTGGAGGAAATGGTTAGCAATCGAGGAATCTCTGGGATCCATGAAGGAGCGCCACTGCCTGCGCATCGACAAGAAAACACTCACCCCTTGTTACGCGCTTCTCGGAGATGTTTTTAAGAAAGCTGAGGCCCGTGTTGGTTGACGCGAGGCCGTCGTCCTGGAGCGATGCCATTGTCGACGTCATTATCGTGGCAGGGACGTGATGGCGAATGAACACAGCGGAGCGCAAGCGGGCACAGGGACGATAAATAGGATTGAAAGGCGTCCGTGGAACGTCCTGCGCAAGTTGGCAAGGTGGCCGGGTGCCAACAAAAGAATTCAGTCGATCACGGATTGGTTGTGGAGAGAATGAGGCAGCGACAGCGTCGACAGAGGCGGTAATGCTCTTTCGATGCAGACGCAAAAGGCGAGGGGAATCCGACGGGTGGACGATGAAACTCTTGGAAGCCTCAGACGAGCGTTACATCCAACTTTGCCGGGAAGGGGTTGACGGGAATCCAGCCAGCCACAGCAGGTAATGATGCGCAACCACAAAAGGGGGGCCGCTGTCGAACGTGGGCGGTTGGCGGGCGGAAAGGAGGGGAAGGGCTTAGTGCGCTGTGGCAGGCTACGGTGGCGATTTCGCTTGGAAAGAACACTGGCAGCTTGCAGGTGCCTCTGCAGCCTCTAGTTGATGCAAAAAGTTTCCACTTTAGCTCGCAGAAGGCACGACAGATCAAAGGAAGGAGAGCCTTGTGTGGTTTGGCGGGAGCGTTGGCGGAGCCTTCAATCGACCATGCCGTGCTGACGACGAAATTATGCTGAGACCCGTTTAGAGGGGAGTGAGATGGGGGGTGGGATGCGAATGGGAAGACAAAAGGATAACAAGCGAGAGGATCCAACAGTTCGGCTGAGCTGAGAGTGTGTTTGATGCGATTGAACAGGAGGAGGGGTGAGTGGCCGAGATGGGAGGCAGCGATGTCGTCCAAGTAACACTGACCGAATGGTATCTAGAGGTCGAATGCTGGTTGCTTTGGATATTTGGCCGACGTGATTTGTGTCCTGTCTGGCCTGTCCTGTGAGCAGAACGTGCGCTGCGATTTAAATAATCGAATGAACCGAATTGACGCAGTCTTCTTTTGCGTGGTGATGTCGCGTTTTGTGAGATGTGAGATGGGGGGCCGGGTCGTTTTATCAAGATGCTAGGCAATGAGATGATGTGCAAAGGGCTCCAGGGGAATGCACGAAGTTTTCAAAAGGGGAGGAATATCAGAAGAAGTTCATGGGGTGGCCAGATATTAAAGAAAGAGCCATTGAGTTACGACGGAAGCAAAAACGGCCAAGGATGAAAGGCGAGACGGGCAAGGAAATGGCACAGAACCCCGACTGCCTTGGGAGAGCCGTGAACCGCAAAAGCGATGAACGGCCGGAAGACGGTTGCAACGCCCCAATTTAGAGTAGAAAGTGGCGTCGTTGGTGTCCCCTCCTCTCTGTTACTCTTACAACGTTCCGTTGTGGGTTACCATGCCCTTCTCCATACCTCGTTTCTTCTGTCGTCCTGTGAATTGCCTTTGATCTCTTTGTATTTCATCCATTCTCGGTCCTCTTGCACCCGACACACGTCAACACAACGTCCTTCATCAGTCCATGCCAAAGTCATTACGTATTCTCCCTTCCTTCTAGCTTCTCTTGGAATTTGCTTTACACAGTATCTTACATTGGCGGTGTCTACCCTTCTACGTTCTGAGTATTGTCACGTACGACGAATTTCTCTTTGTATCCTTTGCCCTAGGGGGCTGAGCACCACAAGCCGCTGACATGAGGGGCATAAAAAAAAGTCGGTCCCACTTCTAATGTTCTGCACTGGGTATTTCCGTTTCCAGGGCATCTTATTCGTCGTGCCAAGATTAATAGATGGTCCGCTTTTCCTCGCCCTGCCGTGGAATCCCTGCCCACAACGAGCGAAGGTCACCTTGAACAAAAGTCGTCCGGCGATTCCCTTCAGGTCCATCCTCTTTGGTCTGCATGGCTTTCGCGTTTTTATCTTAACCGTTTCGCCACTCTTCTCAAGTGTGCAGCATGTTTTGGCGAGCAGCTCTTCCGTAACCAGGACACATCGGAATGTGCGTGCATCTGTGTAGGCAGACCGCGTATAGCGACTCCACCGCTTTCGAGACGATGCAATTGCCGTGATCCGGTGCAACGTGCAGGAAGCAAGAAGACATTCAACTGAGAGTCGGTCTCGGCGGTGTTCTCGAGAGCCTTGGCGGTGGAACTTTTAGTGGCATTTTGTGCATATTCTAGACTTGGACCGCTCCTGCTGCGCCTGTACGATGTACAATGTACAGCAGGTTTGGGTGGGTTCTTTTTCGTTGCCGTCCACCTCCTCGGTGTACCAAACTACAGCATTCGCACTAACGCTTAGCATGCTCGCCAATCATGCCTGGTTGAAGGAATACGACGACAAAAAGGGAAAGCATGATTAGACAGCACTTGTTCTCGTCGTCTCTCCTACGAAGGAATTACGGAGTGCTCCGTTCGTTTTCGCATTGGCCTTTTGCCTTTGCTCTCCACCCTTTCCCTTGTTCCTCTTTGCATGATACCTAGTGTGCTGTTCGGAGCTGGCCCTCGTGGAGTTCCGGGCCAGAATCGGTACTGGCAGTGGCCTTTGCGAGTATTTCCACCCAGTGCTTTGTGCCTCTAACCTTGTCTCTTTGGGGCCATCTTTCACGAACACTGCCTGTGAGACCGGCGGCAGTGTCGGCGAAACAAGTAGTACACCCGATTTTCTTACCCTACTCAACCGACCTGTGTTACTGATGATACGCTGGCATTCTCCTCCAGAGGTATTGTCCAAGAATATGGGTCTGCTCACTGGCAGACTGTGGGGCAAGGCGATCTAGAGCTTACTGCAAGTTTGCATTTTCATAGCTTAAATCTTGAGAGTGGCACCGCATCCAATTCCAACGTGTCGTGGTGGGCAACTGGCCATATGATGCCATGCGTTGCTGTCTGCTCTACCCGACATATGCACAGATGGCCACTTGAAAGTGCACTTTCCTGCCTGAGACCATGGGCAGAGGTCTTCTGGCCTCCTTGGTCCTGCGCTCCATGTGTTGTCCTTTCGAATAATGAACTCCCTAAAACACACTTTCGCCTTAGTAAAAAAGATAAAAAGATTGAGCTGACCGTAGCACGAAGAACGGCTTCGTCCACAAACCCGTTTTGGCCAGCTTCGCCCGCCTGAGTCGTAACGAAGTAACGGGCTATCGACTCTCCCCTCCCCGGTCACGCGGGCTATCGCTGGATGCATAAAACGTGAAACAGTCAAGGGCGCACGTAAGCGGCCTGAACGCAAGCCACCGCGGCGACACGACGCTTCTGTAGAACGTCACCTGCAGAAGCTTCAGTTGCCGTCTCTGAAGTCTGCCCTTGATCCAACGACCTCGGTCCTTTCCTCTTAATCCTGCCCTGTTCTCGCGGCAGCCAGACTCTGTACTCTGCCGTCATTCCACCCACCGCCCATATCTTCACGGATTCATCGCCCTACCATGGCCTCCCCGGTTGATCACGTTCGGGGTGTAATCATAGTCTTTCCTTGGCTTGCCTGGATCTTCACCGTGGATGTTATCCTTTCGGCGCTCCTGCCTTTCCTCCCATTCGTTCCCGACGTTTGTTACAACATCTCGTCTGCACTCGCCGAGTCCGGCTGGGCCTGGATCCAACTTATCTTCACAAATGCCAACGGGGCCGTCATCACCGACTCTGGCGATGTTCTCCCGCGCGGCGAGTCGGCCATTGTCGTAGCCAACCATGTGGGCTGGTCCGACTTTTACATGATCCAAGCCCTGGCCATGCGCGCGGGTATGCTTGGCCGCTGCCGCTACTTCGCCAAAACACAACTCAAATGGGTACCGTTCCTGGGCTGGGGCTTGTGGGCACTCGGGATGCCCCTGATCAGTCGCCGCTGGGACCGGGATCAGAAAGAGCTGGACCGAGTATTTGCGGGTATTGTTGAGCGCCGGTGGCCGACGTGGCTCGTCAGTTTTTCTGAGGCAACGCGCTACACGCCTTCCAAATACCAGGACTCCATGGCCTGGTGCACCGAGCACAACCGGCCGCAGCCGCAGCATCTGCTCTATCCACGGACCAAGGGCTTTGTCACTACTGTCAAGCACCTCCGCAAGGCACCGCAAGTCAAGGCTGTCTACGACCTCACCATTGCCTATGAAAAAGGCTCCAAGTTCCAAATTCCGCCCTCCATGTGGGAGACGCTCAGCGTCCCCCGTCTGAGTGACCGCAAGAACGGCGAAGGATACCGGTTCCACGTCCACGTTCGGCGGTTCCCCCTGGTCGAGCTGCCCACCAAAGACGACGAACTTGCTAAGTGGCTAGAAACTCGCTGGGTCGAGAAGGGTATATGGTTAGAGCAAAAGAGGCTGGAGTGGGCAGAGAGCCAGGCCGAGTTGAAATAAGAGTTTGAGCGCGTGATAAAAAGGTGGAGAGGGGAAACGTCACAGGGCCATCATAGCAGGATTTATCTTTTGGGATGAGATACAACTAATGGTCCAAGGGAATCAGGAACCCTTCGGCAATGGAACGAATCTTTATATTATTCATGTCTAGCGCTACATAACGTTCCCTCATGATTTTTCTTCAACAGGGTTTTGTTTACGGGTATCAAGTTAAATAAATGACAATGATATACCTAGTTTAACGGTTTAATCAATCAATTCATTTTCAGTTAATTCTACAAAAAACTAAAAAATTAAAGACCAAAAAAAAGAAAACCTCATACCCCAGAAAATCTCAGAGACAAGGAAAATACAAGGTACACCAGAAAGTTATTTAAATTGAGTGAATATGAGTTTGAACATAATTGAGCAACTGGTAATTACTTTTGACCGTAAGTTGACACCCACTTAAACCCCGCCCAGGTTTAGCTTTTAGCGACAAGTGTGCTATTTACGCTATTGCTTAGCGACTTTTGCTTAGCGAATTGGGCGCTGGTCGACTTTAGGCAGAGCCTCTTATCTTATCGTGCGTCACGCCGATAAAAGGACGGAAAGGTGGGGAAGGAGCTGCTAGCCAGGACCTTGGGATGCATCCTCCGACAATCAACAATCTGAGTAGCACCGACTTGCGATACACCTCTGCATTGCCGAGAAACGACACTTCCCTTACTCCAAGAATAGTGACGGGGCCAGAACAAGGCACTGAGACACCGCCATGGCCAAAATTTCGAGCAAGATGGCCCAACGCCTTGCGGGTGTCGACGACGCCAAAGACGCTGGCACCGCACTCCTCGACATCCTCCGTGATTTCTCGACGATTTCTGGTCCGGCCACCATCCAGGACGACTTGATCGCCATCGGCGACGCTGTTTTCGAGCGGTCATTGGGCATTGTGGCAGCACGGCAGGTGCTAGATCGCCTGATCAGCACACTGCGCAGCTTCGACAAAGACTCGTCCGACACGGTGTGGATTAGTGTGGGCGACCACCTGCTGCAGAAGCTCGAGGCTGCCGCACAGCACACAAGCTTCCTAGAACAAACAGCGGAACTTTATGATCTTGTGGCCACGGCACACGAAAACGACGAAGACTACGCGGCGGCGGCCAAGCGCCTGGCCTGCATCCCACTTGACAGCAGCCAGCGCCGGGTCAGCCAAGAGGACAAGGTACGCGTGTGGGTGCGCATTGTGCGCGACTACCTGGAGGTGGACGACAGCGCGGCCGCCGAGTCGTACCTCAACAAGCTCAAGAGCGTCATATTCGACGTGCACGACCAGGAGCTCAACCTGCACTTCAAGCTGTCGCAGGCACGCATCAACGACGCCAAGCGCGAGTTTTTGGCGGCCAGCACGGCGTACCACGACATCAGCTACAGTCCCGCCATTGCCGAGGAGGAGCGCATGCACACACTGAGCATGGCCATCAAGTGTGCCATTCTGGCCCCTGCCGGACCGACGCGCAGCCGTGTGCTGGGCCGCCTCTACAAGGACGACCGCGCGACACACCTCGTGGACGAGTACTCGATTCTTGAGAAGATGTTTCTGAACCGTCTGCTGACGCCGGCCGAGGTCGACAAGTTCGCCAAGAGCCTGCAGCCGCACCAGCTGGCCACGACAGCGGACGGATCGACGGTGCTGGCCAAGGCTGTCGTCGAGCACAACCTGCTGGGCGTTTCGCTGTTGTACCGCAACATCCCGATTTCCAACCTGGCGCGGCTGCTGGGCTTGGACGCGGCCAAGGCCGAGGAGACGACAGCACACATGGTCGAGCAAGGCCGACTGGTGGGCCGCATCGACCAGATTGACGGCTACGTGTGGTTTGAGGGCGGCGAGGCGTCGGGCGAAGCGGGCAGTGGGCGTACTGAGGGTGCCGTGGACAAGGAGCTGCGCCAGTGGGACACCAACGTGCAGAGCTTGGCCGAAGAGGTCGAGAGCATTTCAAACGCGCTTCAGCAGGTGTACCCGGGATTTGTCGCGCAAAATCTTGCAGCTTGAGCACACTCGCCAGATATGACCGCCGTGTGGCCATAGGATGATAGGTGATGGTTCATGCATATGTGCATATATCGGCGTTCTGGGCCCGCAAGCGACTACATGCCGCTTGTCATGTTTATGCTTATTCTCTTATTTTTATTTTAGCTCTGTTTTCTTTACTTTTCTTTTCCTTTCCTTTTACGAAGTGCCGACGGAGTATTTAAAAACATATGGAAAATGTCTACATTTATTAAAAAACCTATCATCGCTTGCCATATACTAAATTACCAAAAAAAAGCATACTAGAACTCCAGTTTTATCTCATGCGGCCTTGCGGGTATCCTTTAGTCAGTACACGAAGAGAAAACAGTACCCAAACGAGAAAGAACAAAAAACAAGAGGCAGAATCTCATTGCCAACTCTGTCTAACCCCTTCTCTCATCTAGTCGAGGTCCACTCGCCGTACAACTACATAACCGTGGCGGAGCTCGTCCGGCCCCAGCTTCTCTTCTTCGAAGTTCACATCATCATCTCGGAACATCTTGCGTTTCCGGGGACGCACCGTAGAGAGTGTTGTTGGCTCCGGGCCGGCGGCAGCGCTTTCTTCTGCTTTAAGGATGCCAATGAGAGATTCGGCGACAAGCTCACCCATGCGGTCGTAACCGTCGGGTGAGAAGTGCACGGCGTCGTCCCAGTAGCGTCTACGCTCGTCGGCGGACATATCTTCGTATGAAAAGGCCTTTTTAAAGTCAAACGCATGGCTGCATCAGTTAGTGCCACTCTCTGAAGCCCAGGCAGGGCGTCGTCCGACTATGCGTCAAGGAATACGTACAAATTCGAGCTTGTGTAGCCGAGGATCAACGAGTTGAGCTCGTCGCGGCGCTTGTTGATGCGGTTTACGGGACCGCCTGGCCGTCGTTGAATGGCCACCTCGGGAACGGTGAGTGCCAGCACCTTGGTCTTTCGTAACTTCGCAAAGGACCACGTGCGCTCGAGATGTTCGAAAATGGTTTCTGGCCGACTGTTGATGGCTAGGTCATTTGTACCGCCGAGCACGATCACCCAGTCGAAGATGCTGTCTTGTGGGGTGCCTCGCTCGCGGTAGACCGTCCGCAGCCGACTGGAGAAGTGTTGTGTGAGTCCGCCGTCCAAGCCATCCGCTTCGATGTCGACCTGCAATCCCGGAAAGGCCTCTTGCAGTTTCCGGCGCACCATGTGGAGGTAGGGATGGTATTGTAAGCCATCCTGGGTATAGCCGGCTGTGAGTGAGTCGCCGAAGCAGAGGATGCGAAGTGGCCGCAGGGCCATAGCGACGCCAACAGCAGAGGAGGGAGAAGAGTGGTAGAAACAGAGAGGAGTGCGGGGAAGAGGACGACTTGCCGCTCGGAGGCTGGAAGTCGAAGGTTGGACGTCGGCGGCCGGAGTGAATCGGATCGCAGTGAAGGTGATACAGATGTTGGTGTAGAAATATTTTATGTAGAAGCAGTAGGTGGAGCTGGCGTATGGATGGTGAGTTGTGAATACTTATCAGTGTGACTGGGTTGGAGGCGAGAGGTTGAACGGATGTGATCAAATGTCGGTGGGGCAAAACTGGGAGCTGCCAGATGCCCTGTAAGTGTGAGTTTGTTGCCTGCCATGGGATGACGCTGGCCTTCCAGACCATTCTAGGCGGCGGGCGCACTACAGGCGACCCATTTCAGCGTAGGACAGGACGCCACAGGTAGCTTACGGGCAGTTAGGCTGAGGCGATTTAGACACTCGTGTGGAGAACTGTGACAGGTGGTTGTGTCATTTGTCACCCTGTGGTTATTGGGATTCTGAACATCAACAGAAGCCGACTGGCCGAAACTGTACAAGACCGTAGTGTATGTTTCTCAGAAGCACAAAACGATAACCATCAGCATTTTTGATGAAGTATGGCTGTACAAGAGTCCAGTATTCAGTTCATGCCGAAGGCGGCCTGCCACTGATATATAGACGTGCCGTCTGATACCGAGTCGACTGCATGGAAGACATACCATTACAAGTCCGCCATCAGCAACCATTTCTGTTCCTTTTGACGCGTGCCCGATACGCCGACTTGGTTCATGGGAAACCCAGCCATGATGTCCACATGTGACACGGCATGTGCACAAATTCACGCGCACTGTTTGTTGTGATAATACAGCAGCTATTATCATGACCCGGCTCGTACCATTTCTTAAGCACGGTGTTCGACTGCATTTCGCAATTCACAATCTGCAGGGGCCCATGCCAGCCGGCGTTGTTTGCTTCTCGCGCTCTTTGAGACGGTTTGCTTTAGGGAGGCTCTTCCTGGAGTGCCTCGCTTGTCGTTTGCTTTGGGCCCCTCCCTCGCTCCCTACAACGGCCACCTGCTCACATTTCTCCCTTCCATTACTCTTCCATTGTGCATCCGACATTCCTGTGCGTCTTTTCCCCTGCCGCTTAATCCCGGCCATGTTCTCTGCACGCTGATTGGCCCGGCCGCGCATCAGGTGGGCTATTTAGCCTGGCCGCCCCCGTCCCTTGGAGCATGCGCTAAAAATGCGGGTGCTCTTTGGTTCTGCGTAATGCGCCATCCAACGAGGTGTCTACTGACTGGAGTAAGCCACTCACAGTCACCTTTTACGGCGGATATGCACTGTGCAGTGTGCCGGCGTACGAGTAAGACATTGGGCGTCGGTTGTTTCTGCTCGCCTCTTCCACTGTCCATGCTCCGCTCGCTCCTGCCATTCCTGCCGGTCTTTCTAAATTCACAGGCCTCGTGACAGAATCCACCACGTCGAGACGGAGGACGGCACCTGGAAATACGTCGTATGTTGATGCGAATTTCTAGATCGCCCTGGGCTGCTCCAGTCGTTAGCCTCCCTTGTTTACCGTTGGCTTCATTACTTTTTGTACTATATGCGTATTCTGGTCAGGGAAACTTTAATTTCTTAGTACTGCTATTGCTGCCCTTTTGCGAGGGTTTCTTGAACCAATTTTCAGTTTGTTTCATGCGATGCTCCACTGCTGTTCGCTCCTTCCTTGCTTCGTTTCCTGCGTACACCGTAGTTGCCATTGGCGTCTGGGTTGTACTCAGTGCTTGTTTGCTCCTGACATTTTGACGTTATCTTACGTTTCTCTCCTACCACTTAGTGGCTCTCCCTTCCCCGCGTGTTGTCCCCTTCCGGCCTATCACTTTCTTCGCCGCGTCCAGACCATTACGGCGAAATCACCCACCTCGACACACCTCGAAGCAGCGGCAAAGCCAAAAGTTTCACATCTCTGCCCAGGACAGCCGACCGTTGACAGCGTCCTTGTGTTTCCGAATATCGTCTAATCCCCCTGTTGCCACCGACGGATGCTGCCGTGACAATCTCCCACTGTCCCGCGAACCGCCATTTCACTCCCATCAAGTCGACACTCCGTCTGCGTCTATCTCTCCGGCAAAGACGAGACTTTGGACCCCAATTCCGAAGACGCGAGAGGGACACCAGACCACGGTACGGACGGCGACGACGACAGCGACAACTACGGTCCATACGCTATACAATATCGCTCTCCGGCTGCCGGCCTGTTTCGACATGTCTGGGAGTTTGGCGGTGCTCTAGCTCTGGCTCTTTGCCAGACGATAGCCAGGACCGCAGCGTCCATCGCGAGCGCTCCGACAAGATTGACGCCAGGTAACCCGACAGGGTATCGACCGAGCCAGCCCCGTTTGCGTACGCTGCGCATTTCCCTTGACTTGCATATTGCTCTCAACGACAATCGTACACGACTTTCGACCGCCTCCCTCCTCCTTTCCTGCCAGCCTTTCACGCGTCACCACCCACCGCATTGATATCTTGAGGCGTTATTCCTTGATGCCAGCCCCCAATCCGTGCCCGACATGGAGCAACCAGACCCCGATATGCTCGCCCCGCCGGCGGTGACGTCGCTACGCGATGCTGCTGGCAGTATGCAGCGGTCATTAAGTGAGGACATCCGCGAAGAGCGGGACGAGCTGCGTGAGGCCGCCGAGCAGACCCTCAACGTCTTCATGGACCTCAACCTCGACGGCACCATCCGCTGGGTCAGTCCCTCGTGGGTAGACGTTCTCGGCACGCCCGTCGACGCCATGCAAGGCACTGCCGTGGCCGACCTGGTCATTGGCGACAACAAGGATGTCTTTGCCGATGTTGTCAAGTTTATGAAGAAGGATGACTCTCGCAGTCAGATTGTTCGCTTTACCATGCGCCTCGGCGCCCTCTCTAAGCTCCTCCCTGCCGATCTCTCTCTCGGCCCATCCGAAGACGACAACGCGACAGACAGTCCGGATACACCGGCCGACACCATCGACCTCGAGGCCCAGGGCATTATGGTGTACGACACTGCGTCAGGTGACGAGAGCCACACCATGTGGATGATTAGGCCATGGATGGCGCCGCGCGAGATCAAAATCAACCTCCCTCCTCTTATTGTCAACTCCCTGGGCTCCGGCGCCGAGATACTCGCCAGCTACCTCACGCAGCTCGCCGAGCATGGCCTTGACGACGATAAGGACCACCCCCCGCCACAACCTGTCCTCTGCCGCATCTGCGAGCGCCAGATTCCACCATGGTGGTTTGAGAAGCACACCGACCTCTGCCTTCAGGAGCACACTGCTGAAATGGACGTCCAGATGGCCCAGGAGAGCCTGACCGAGCACCGCCACGCCATCGTGAAGGTGCTCGATGCCCTTGAGGCGCGGAAAAGCCGTTCGTTGACTGGCGACTCGTCGCCACTGCTCATGGCCGAATACAAGGGCCTGTCCATCGGCCCACCGCTCTCCTCCAACTCTTCCTCGTCTGCGACTTCCTCCCCTTCGCCCGCTCCGGGCCGCTCCCGAGATCGTTCGTCTGGCTTCGGACACGCACGAGGTCGATCGTTTGCGATTCGGCGACCTCAGGCGCGGATCGTCGAGCTATTACTGGATCTGTGCGACACGGCCATCGAGATCAGCACGCCGGCGATTAAAGAGTCGTCCTCATCCCAAGCCCCCGGCGAACTGCGCACACAGTCTCCCCAGTCCGAGTCGCGCATCTCCCAGGTGACCCAGTGGCAGTCACCAAGCAACAACACACTGGAGCAAGAGCAGGGCCTCGCATTGCTCTGTTCTGATACGGAAAAGGTCGCAAAGGCTAAAGTCGAGACCGTTTTGCGCCACCGCCGTGTTATCGAATATGCCGAGCGTATTCGTGTCGAGTTTGCTGTCATCGTTCAAGATTGCATCGACGGTGCCATGCGTAAGGCCGCCAGGATTGCTGCTGGTCGCCTTAGCGACTCAACCGAAGACGAGGAAGAGGATGACGTGGACCAAGTCCCTCCTGTGGATGGCGAGACTGAACCGCACACATTTGAAGAGGGCTTCTTTGCGGGCTCCTTCGATGCCCCATCTACCTTGGCCATGGCCCTCGAAAAGGCCCAAATTAGCGACAACCCTGACGACCGCCGACTGTCCCAGGCAACCCACTCTCTAAAGTCTGGCAGCCCTTCCGAATGCCCGACCCCCAAATCGAACAGAGGCGCAATTGGCATTCCTAGCCACCGCGACTCGCGTCGTGGATCGATGCTATTCGAACACGATGCAGGTGACAGTGATGGCAGCTTGCGGTCGTCGTCCCTCGCGTCTCGACCACCACCACGCACCGAGTCTCCCATCTCGGAATTCGGCGACCTTCGTCGCCAGGCTAGCTCGCGCCAGCATCACCGACGAAGTCTCATCATGGCAGGTACCGAATCACCACGCCGACAGGAATCGCCATCTCGAGCTGCTGGCCAAGCGCCGTCTTCACCCCTGCGCATCTCAAAACCCAGAAGCATACCATTGCCCGTGGACGGCATGGCTTCTCCGGAGGCGTCTCCTATGTTGCCAACTAGCGAATTTGGTTCACCCTACATGAGTACCCAGCACTCTTTCCAGCAACAGGCACACCACCACCAGCTACATCACCACCGCAGGCAATCGTCTATCTCCCTGTCGGCTGCTGGTGATTTCTCTGTGCGACAAGCGCCATCATCGCCGCGACTCAGTGCCGCTATCGGTGCTGCTCCCATGGCCCGCGCTGTCCCGCCATCGATTAAAGATTTTGAGGTCATTAAGCCGATCAGCAAAGGTGCTTTCGGTAGCGTCTACTTGTCCAAAAAGAAGTCGACTGGCGAGTACTTTGCCATCAAGGTGCTGAAGAAGGCAGACATGGTAGCCAAGAACCAAGTCACAAATGTCAAGGCGGAGCGTGCAATCATGATGTGGCAGGGCGAGAGCGATTTCGTGGCCAAGCTCTACTGGACCTTCTCGAGCAAGGACTACCTTTACCTGGTCATGGAGTACCTCAACGGCGGTGATTGTGCATCCCTCACAAAAGTTCTCGGTTGTCTGCCAGAGGATTGGGTCAAAAAATATCTGGGTGAGGTCGTCCTTGGCGTCGAGCACCTCCACAACCGCGGCATTGTCCATCGCGATCTGAAACCCGACAACCTCCTTATCGACCAAAAGGGCCATCTTAAGTTGACCGATTTTGGGTTGTCCCGTATGGGATTGATTGGGCGTCAAAAGCGTGCCCTGAACAGCACAGCATTGGAGCCAGTACCCGACTTACTGAAGCAAGGTCCTTTTGCCCGTTCGGCCTCGATTACGTCATCCCGCTCGGCGTCGCTTGACCTCCACAACTTGGGCGCCCACTCACCAGGCGGTACTCCCCAGATGACCCCAAGCGACTCAATTGGTAGCTTTAGCCAGCCGTCGTACTTCAACCTGAGCAACAACCTACCCCACGAAGCGCGCCGTGTCTCAGGCCAACGGAGCGACAGTGGTGGCAGCGATGCACTGACCAACATGATCAGCAACCTCTCGCTCACCGACGTGTCTTCCGCTAATTTACCACCTGCCATCCATTCCCCACAAAACGATGCCACTGCCACGGAGGGCAGCGGTTCCCCCGACCTCCCCTCCCTGCAAGCGACCAATACACAAACCAGCAGTGGCCCAGAACAGGGCAAGGGCACCCCGCCTCAGTCGACTATGCCTCCACCGAACTGGGCGCTCTTTGACCCCGAAGACACGAACCGCCGCTTCGTAGGCACGCCCGACTACCTAGCGCCAGAGACGATCAAGGGCGAGCCCCAGGACGAGACAAGTGATTGGTGGTCTGTCGGTTGCATCATGTTCGAGTTCCTTTATGGTATCCCGCCGTTCAATGCTGGAGAGGCAGAGCAGGTTTTTGAGAACATCCTGGCGCGTCGCATCCACTGGCCAGACGAGATGGACGACGACGTGTCACCGGAGGCCAAGGACCTCATCAACAAGTTGCTCTGCATGGACCCACATGCCCGTCTGGGTGCCAACCGCGACGAGAAGTTTGCCTCGGGCGGCGAAGAGATCCGAAGCCACCCTTGGTTCGAGGGTGTGAAGTGGGACACCTTGTTGCAGGACGAAGCCCAATTCGTGCCGCAACTTGAAAACATTGAAGACACCGAGTACTTTGATGCACGCGGAGCAACCCTACAGTCGTTTACAGAGGAGATCGAGGACCCGTCGTCATCTACGAGCGCACCTAGCACCGACTACGTCGACCGGCCCCACGATGCTTTGTCCCGCGTGCGGTCTCAGGCGAACTCGATGAAGCGTGGTCTAATGCCGCTACACATTCCGCCACATGTCCGTGATCTCAAGAGCCGTCGTTTAAGCGAGCCGGTGGTGACGGACGACTTTGGAAGCTTTGCGTTCAAGAACCTACCAGTGCTTGAGAAGGCCAACAAGGATGTCATCCAGAAGCTCCGGGCGGAGGCTCTTGCTGCACAAAGCAAGCAGCCACCAGCGGGTGGGAGCTCAAGTGGCGCAGGCAGTAGCAGCACTTTGGCCTCTCCAAGCCCTGTGCTCGAAGGCAGCCCTGTCCTGCCAACTCCTGCAACCGCAACCAACCCGCAAATCCAGCGAACACTGTCGAATGCCAAGGGCACCCAACGACCGCAGTCGCCGTCTGGATTGAGCCAAGCGAACTCTTCACCTAGCCGCGTTTCGCAGCCCTCGTCACCGCTCCTTGTCTCATTCCACGCGGCACCCGACGGCCGGCGCAAGGTCTCCAATGGCATGAGTCTGCTCCCGCCAGCCAACACGTCCGCCGGCATGCAGCACCTGCCCGGCAACCCGCTGATTGAGATCCCCCGTGTGCCGCCTAGCCTGCAAAAGGCCGCGACCACGGTCGGCGTGTCGTCTCCGGTCAAGGGGCGAGGTGCACCGCCGCCATTGCCTCTGTCGCCGCAGAAGGCTCTCTCTACACCGCGCCAGTCCAGCAACCCAACTAGCCGCTCGCGATCTTTGACTGTGGGCTCACAAGAAGGCAGTCCTGTCGCCACCGAAATTCTTAGTCATCGCAACCGCCGTAGCCAGGTGTTTGACATGTCACCCTCCTCGTCGGACAACGAAGGCGATAAGGCTAACGCGATTTTGCTTCGCGTGCAACGCCGGCGGCAGAGCTCGAGACGCATGTCTCAGATTGCCATTGACAGCGGCCCCGTGTTCCGCCCTCTGGACGTGCTGATCTGCGAGGACCATCCCGTGTCTCGCATGGTGATGGAGAAGCTGCTGGAGAAGCTTCGTTGCCGTACCATCTCGGCGGCTAGCGGTCCTGAGGCTGTACGGTATGCAATGAGCGACATCAAGTTCGACATCATCTTTATGGAATACAAGCTGCCGCAGATCAGTGGCGCCGACGTGGCTCGTATGATTCGAGACACCACCAATACCAACTCACAGACACCGATTGTGGCGATCACGGCCTATCTGAAGGAGCTCCAGGCGCGACAGCACTTCGATTCATTAATTGAAAAGCCCATTAGCTCCTCAAAGTTGACCGAAGTACTGGCCAGCCTCTGCCACTGGAAGCCACCAGCACCAAACCAAGCATCATCACCTTCGTTGTCCCTATCGCACCCTGCTCCGTCCGGCCTCCGTCAGGAGAACGGACGACTGGAGGACAGCCCAACGTCCGGATCGTCCATTTTCCCTCACCGACCAGGCAGCAGCTTCCGGGGCTCTAGCCGAGGTGACTCTATCGGATCGAGCCTGTTCGGTGACTCAGAGTCAATGACGACGGACGACATCCCCTCCATTGCCAATCGGAAAGCCGCAGGCGATTGGGACGACAGCGGTTTGGGGATCTCCCAGGAAGAGTTCCTCAGCTCTGGCGCCCCAAAAGCGGCCCAGGCCGTGCCGCCTGCCTCCCAACCCGGAGCAGGGCCCGATTCCAAGCCGGCGACGCTAAATACACAGTCGACCGACACGTCGTCCGAGCAAACCCACGTGTCTGTGCCCGTGAATTTGGCCATGCACTCCCCTGTTCCCGTGCCCCTGCCGCAGAGGTCGCTCGAGAAGTTGCGTGCCAAGCGTGAAGCCATTGAGAAGCGACGCCTCGACAGCAATATTGATTCGGCCGATGACGAAGACGACGAGCTAGGCCTGGGTCTCATCAGTACGATAACCAACGCCAGCAGCGGCAGCTCAAGTAGCGGCGGTAGTGGTCGTCAGGGCCCCCAACCGCCTTCCCAATTGTCAAGCCAGCAGCCACCGACGGGCGCTGCGCGCCAGCATTTCCGCACCAAGTCGATGCTTCCGTCATCGAAGCTCGGCATTGAGATGATGCGCGCCAATAGCCACGATAGCGTGGTACTGTATGCCGGATCGGAGAGTGCCGTGACAAGTGCTAGCACGAGCACGGCAGGCCCGACCACCCAGGTAGCCACGCCTGCCGACACAGATACAGAAGGGGCTGGTCCTGCGGGTGGAGAATTGTCAGTCCTTCGTACACCCGTGGCACAAGAGACGCACGCAACACAAGAGGCACAGGAGGTACAAGAGGAGGACGAGTACGATGAAATGGCTGATACGACCGTGATTCACACCTCCCCTGATGAGTTGACTGCGGCCTCACCTGGCAAGGACAGGGACGCTGCCCAGTCTGCGGACGCAACCGTTGCCGAGACCAAGGCTGCTGCTAGTGCCAGGGCAGATTCACCAAATGACTCGGAGAATTTTATCTGAGCACTGCAGCAGGGTGCGGATACAGGAGACGGGAGAGTCGAGGGCTGTTTTGCGTTTCGAGACGGGGTAGGAGTGTGAGCAAGAAGAGCGTGTGCTTTCGTTCTTTCTCATTCTTCTCATAGGTTCCTTTTTCATTGTTTGCTTTATTTTATGTCCATGTAAACGAAATTACTGCAGCGAGGCGTTTGATGGCTTATCCCGAGATTGTTGAGCCTTACTTTGACTGTCAATTTCATTTGTTTACTTTGCTTTGATGCCGTTTACTTTGTTTTTTGGCTCTATGTGTACCTTTCGGGATTTGACCAGCTTGCCGCTATTGCGGTCTTTGCTCTTGGAGTTTTTATTTTCCGAAGCGCCTCTTGCGTTAAAACTATTACTTTTTTTTTAAAAAAAATTACAATTAGGGAAACGTCGAACAGGGGCATAATGTCGTATTGTCGTAGTATCATGCATTGTTTTGAGCTATATGTTTTACCTGCCTCAGGTCGTACGCTATCATTTCGACCGTCCTAGGCGTCAGTTACTTATAAGGGCCAAATAAGTACTATGCAATTCTCCTCAGACTATGTACATTTCGACACGGTGATTAAGACTATTTTGACACTATTTGAAACCAGCGCGCCCTGTGACACGCCCATGCAGTCGTCTTGCTCGTAAGGAACAGTCGCCGGGGTGGGATGTGTCACTCCGAGGAGTCTCAATTCAAAGCATCTCCGTCTTATGTCGATGCAGCACGACTGCTCCGAAAACTTTCGTCAACATACGCCGAGACGAATTGTTGACAAACAGTGATCTTAAGTGAAGCGGGTGGCACGGGAGGCAGCGGGGAAAGTATTTCTCCTCTAGCACCTAGGTGCCGATCTAAGGTTTAGTGTTGCCAATCGAACGGCCGATCTCCGCATTGGATATCTGCAGGCCTGTTTCATGAGTCAACAGACCGTGAGTCAACGAAGAACCGAAACTGCAGACTATTTAATCTGCTACGTCTACGATCACCAAAGCACAGTCAACAAACATCGTCATCCTGAACCCATGACACACCGCACCACAGAACATCATGTCTCCCAATACCGCCATCCGCGATGAGCCGGAGCACATCCGTACGCTCTTGACGCGCCTCCACGGTGAGTCAAAGGCCCAAGAAGCGTCGCTGTCGCGGGCAGACTACGACAAGGCGTTGATCCACGATGTGATGCGCGACAAGTTCATCGCGCTCGACGAGGACAAGGCGCACTACATCTACCAGCTGTTGCGGGCGACGGAGGCGACCACGATCGTGGAGGCAGGCACGTCGTTTGGTGTGAGCACCATCTACTTGGCACTGGCCGCTCTGGCGAATGCCAAGGCCGCAGGCGGTGGCAAGACGGCCCGTGTTGTGGCGACGGAGCACGAGCCGACCAAGGCGGCACGGGCACGCGAGCACTGGCAGCTGTGCGGCGACGACGTGGTCAAGGCGATTGACCTGCGCGAGGGCGACCTGCGCGAGACGCTCAAGACGGATTTGGAAGCGGTCGACTTTCTCCTTCTGGACAGTAGGTCACGAACCCCGATTGCTGAGCCTTCTTTGCATGAACTCTGGTTATTCACACACACAGTCTGGACACCCATGGCGCTGCCGACGCTCAAGATTGTGCAGCCCAAGCTGCGACACGGCGCGCTGATTATTGCCGACAACACGGTCACGGCCAAAGAGAGCTACAAGGAGTTTTTGGACTACGTGCGTGCGCCGGGCAGTGGTTTCGTTGGCACGACGGTGCCGTTTGAAGGTGGCCTCGAGGTGCTTGTCTATGCTCCAAGCCAGTAGGCTAAACGTGCCATTGACATATTGAGGACTTTGGAAAGACAGACAAGCTCAACCCTAGCTGTAAGCCTGGTCGATTGTTTACCTTTGTTTTATGAGTGGTGTTTTATGCAAGCGCCATTTCAACAATGCATGGTTAAGTAGGGTTAAGGAAAGAATGCAAAATAAGCTCATATTCATAAAAACATATTCACTATGGACTCTCCTCCCGCAGCTGTCTGTCTTCCTCTATCTATAGATTTCACAAAGTTGGTCCATCAAAGGGGACTTAGTAGGCACGACCTGTCTCACGAACACCGACAATGGCGAGACGCAGGTAATCGGGGTTTTCCTCGAGATGCTTCTTGAAGTCGCCGGTGCGCAGCTCGTCGACGTCCCAATTGGCGGCCACGTAGCGGCCATGCAGAAAGTGGGCCTCCTTGGAGGCGGCCCAGACGGCGAATGAGCCGGGCAGGTCAAGGGAGTCGAAGGGCAGCATGTCCTCGGTGATGCCAAAGGCCCTCCAGCCGTCGCCGTACAGCATGCCCGGGTGGAAATTGAGGACCTGTAGCTGATCGGGCTTGTAGGCATCGGCGATCTGCATAATAGCAAACGTGGCGGTCGACTTGGTCAACGGATACGAGGGCCGTGCGGCTACGATCGGATTCTTCAGCATGTGGATGGCGCCGGTTGTGACGTGGAGGAGTGCCTTGGGGCTCTTGAAAAAGTCCTTTTGCTTCTGGAACTTCTCAGCAAAGTGCAGCGGGCCCTTGACGTTGACCTCAAACTCGCGCCACAGGGACTCGATGCCGAGGTTGTGCAGCAGCTTGGCCTCGGCAAAGTAAGCGGCGTTCAGCACCAGGATATCGATGGAAATATCCTCGGCCGCGAGCCAGTCCCAGAGGCCAACTACCTCGTCGTCCTTGGACACGTCCACAGATCGGGAAAGGAACGTTGTGGGCGACACGATGCTGGTGGCGTACGACTTGAGCTCCTCGACAGCTGCATCCAGAACAGCCTTGTTGCGGCTGACAATGATGACCGTTTTGGCATGGGCCGTGGTGAAGGCCGTTGCAATAGCCTTTCCAATGTTGGTGCCACCACCGGTGATCAGCACCGTCTGGCCGGCCTGGGCCAGCTCAGGCCGTGCAGGGTCAATGGCTCCATAGGTGCTGTTGTGGGAGACCATGGTGAAGGTAGCCGGGGCCGTATCCATGTTGGCCAGAGAGGACAGGTCGAAGTCTTTGTGAGCGGCCATTGTGGGGGGTGGGGGAGATGGGAGAGAGGTGAAGTATAAAGAATAAAGAAAGTGGCCGATGTGGATATGTGATAGCGAAAGTGAAGATGTTGGGATGAGGACGACTTGATTCAAGGATTGATGATCATGTTTTGTGTGACCTTATATATCAATTGACGACCTCAAATTCAAGACGACTACATCACACGTCTCGATCGCCGACATTTCAAAGCGTCAAACACAACCAACGGCGTGCTTAAAGTCTCAGTAGGTTTTGTCATAGCCTTACGTGACAAAGACCGTATATTTTCCTGTCTGCGGACGCTTGTGGACATTTGCGGGCGTCAGTGGCCAAATCTGCAGACCTGACGCGGACACGCCGCGGTGGCATGCGGATAGTATCGTGCGGACTGGGCTCAAATAACCTTATTGTTACCGCGGACGGATGTGGGCTACCAGCGGCACATTGTGGTATCTAGCCTAATTAAGCTAGCGCCCACCCGCTGTCAAAGCAAAATCAAGCGCTTGGTGGTAATGGCCAACACAAAGTCGCCGAAGGCCACTGCACATAGTGTAAGTCGTCTATGAAGCGGTTGAACATCACTTGCCGATACATTTGTTTGTATTTGATAGTGGTGATGCCATTCCTTAATCCTTGGCCAATAGCGTTACAACGATCGAAGAAGCCTGGGCAGCAATCTTGTGATAATGCTCTCCTCTTCAATTGCCCAATACTTCATTACATAGGTGTCAAAGTCAAAACAGGAGGATAGAATGGGTCGGTTAGAGGATGTAATTACGTCGGTTGTCCAACGGCAATGACATGCCAACATCGACGGGAAAGTTGATGTACTGGAACGGCTCCGTGATAAGTCGTAGTGAAAGTCATTGTGCCTTGGTGATGACAGCATCTCGGCAAGGTCTGGTCAGTTCCGGGGGCCGAGGATAGGCCTCGTGGCACGTTTTGCGCTTGGCGCCCACGAGTCGGCCGTCGCCCCGAGCTTTGTCGTACCAGACACGTCGACGCTGTCAACTGGCTGAGGAACTGGTGTCGCTTTTACGGTCGGCTTTACAGCGGACGGAAGTGGACAGAAGAGGTGGGAGTTGGGTGTAACCGGGCGGAACTGTGCGGGGTCTAGCCTAATTAAGCTAGCGTCCGCGTGCTGCCACTGCCGTCGCTGACAAACAGGTGGTAAAGAACGAAGGAGCGATGGATGCCAGCAATCGACCACAATCTGCGCTTCTGCTCAGCGGAATACCATTCCACAACCACACACGAGGGGCATGCCAGTATGGGGATGTTCCTTGAGCCAAAGGCGTGCAAGGCGTGCGCCAAGTCGAAGCGCAAGTGCGGTCGCGAGCAGCCTGCGTGTTTGCGCTGCCAATCCCGCGGTACCGCCTGTAACTACCCGCCGTGGCGACCAGGCACCTTTGTGGCGATCCTCGACGATGCGCCGCCTACGGTGAACACGGCCCCCACACCGTCGCTGCCTATCACGTCGACCAACGGCACCCCGGAGGCAAGCATTCCGCCAGCGCGCTGCATGCTGAGTCGACCCCCGCTCTCACCCTCAGCATCGTCAGCCGCGATTGTGCCGACTGAAACTCCATTGGCTTGCCATACGCCACTACCACGTATCAGCTCACGACAGTGCCTGGCCTGGTTTCTCAACACCAACTCGTGGAAGATTGAACACTCGGAATCGTCCGTGACGACAGCGTACAGCAGTTCATTTCTCAAGATGTATGTGGCGCGTATGCAGGACTGGCTGGCGCAGTGGGCCGACACTGGGACGAACCCGTTTATCCACCTGCGCCTCTACAATGCGCGATTCCCGGACAACCTGCAGATCGCCTACACGACACTGACGACATACCGCAACCGCACCAAACACAACGCCGAGCTCGTCCTCGACATTGTCGAGAACCAGGCGAGCAAACTGGTTGATGGCAGCGGCGACGGCATCCTCTCCGGCGGCAGCGACGCGTCGCACACCCTCAGCCTCCTGGACCAGTGCGCCCGGTTGCACGCCCTCATTGTGTACCAGACGATCAGCCTCTTCGACGGCGACATCCGGGCGCGCCACCTTGCCGAAGGCCGTCTGCCACTGCTGAGCCGCTGGGCAATGCAAGTCGTGGACAGCGCGCGACAAAAATTTTCGTCGACATCGACTGTGCTGGACATGACGACGGCCCTGTATTTTGGGCCCATGGACAGCCACGAGCATCCCTGGTACCTTTGGATCTTGACGGAGAGCATACGGCGGGCGTGGCTGATCGCCAACGGCCTCAATGCTATTTATTGCATGCTGCAGCGTGGCTGGCACCCGTGTCCCGGCGGCGTCATGATTACGACGCGCAGAGGTCTCTGGGATGCGCCGTCGGCGCTCGAATGGGAGGCAAACTGCTCGGTCGGCGCGCCGGAGGGAGTCGGATTCATGCCCCGGTTCGCGCTGAACCAGCTGTTTCGGACGTCAACGCCGGACCAAGTGGATGACTTTACGCTGCTCATGATGGAGATTACCTACGGCATCGAGCCGGTGCAGAAATGGCAAAAGGAGAATGCGACGACGGAATAAGCAAGTCGGCAGATGCGACGCGTGGCTGTTTTCGTCTACGTAGAACCCCAACGACCGGTCCGTCCGCTGGATCCCCAGGCTGTACTATTTTCACGACGATGTCAAAACAAGACAAGAGGTCGACTCAGCGCTATGCAGCACGTACTAGGAGAACGTTGATGCGGCCGACTCTCATTCCACACGACTCCCTCACCGACAAGGGAAACGCCAGTGCCACGCACTAGGACATTATTAAGGAACACATTATGGCGATGACATGGTGGTGCGAGACGGTGCCCGAGGACCGACGTACACGGGCTCGTGCTACTCGGCCACGCATGGCCTACAACTTGGATATCCAGGCTGTCCTACTGTTTCCGGACTGCGTCAACCCGACCGACCTACATTGAAATGGATCCACAGCGGTACATAATGACCACTGTCCCTCGAATATATGCGCATAGAGCAGATGTGCTCCTCGGTGCGTAACGACCTTTACCATCCATCCCCGAGGGCCAGCCGGTAGAGCAGCCACCACCGCCACGGCTAGTCTATGGCGAGGTAGGCGAGGGCTACAATTCCATAGCGACCTTTCAATGACTGGTCAGACAACACTGCTCAGACCATTCTTCAGGCCAAAAGAAAGTGCAATCTTTGCACATCGACGGCGCCTTTGGCCAGGGTATAGCCAACAACAGGGCGGCGGATGGCCATGCGTGCAAGCCAGTCGACGCCGACCCGCAGCACGGCGCCAGTGACTATGTGATGAGCAGCCGTATGATGGTGGCGTCCTATTGGAGGGTGGTGGTATAGCTGTAGGGCATAATGCTACAGAACAGCGAGGGCGATCCTGCTGAATGCTTCAATACTGATATTAAAACTAGCACGTTGTTGTCAATATCTAAGTATCTTCAGAGCCATATCTCACCATTGCCCAATTAATGTCCACTTCGCGGTAAATTATGAATTGCAAAATAGACCCCAATTCCATGCTAGCAACCCATGAAAGCGCTCGACTGTGTACAGAAACCGATTTGTAGACGACACGCTTCTAAGCTGGTTCGTAAACGAGAAAGAAAACTTGGTATACTTTCGACTAAGAAATCATGGCAACAAACAGGTCAAAATTAAACTAATTGACAGTAGTGGTGGACAGAAGATAACGAAAGCAAATACTGAAACCATGAAAAAAGTATTGAATGTTGAAGCGGTGTAAAATCAGAGGTCCAACGCGAAACATGAAAGAAAGCACCAATATGAAATAAACGACAAAACAAGACGACAAAACAAAAACGCATCGAAATTTAAGAATAGATGGCAACAACGAAGACTCATAACAGGAGAGGGAGTTAGCGCACGACTCGGCTCCTTGCCTATCTAATTTTTTCCTTACTGATGTATGACGAACCCTTGTCGTTATACACCCAGACGCGTTTCCCATTGAACACTCCTTCTTTCCATTGTTCCCGTCTTGTCGACCTCGACTTTCTGTTTGCACATCTGAAGAAGTACTCGTCGGGCGACAACATGTGGGAAACTTTCCTAACGGTCACAAATTCAACATAGGCCTGTATGTTGTCAGAGTTTCCCGAGACAGGATCAACCGGCATTCGACCAGAGGACGTGTCAGTATCCTCCCTACCACTCGGCCCGTGACCGGGTCCTGTTGCTGCCTCATGTGGCCTCGTATTAGAAGCCGATGGAATGGCGGTGTGAGCTTCGCCAGCTTGTCCGGACGCTTCGCCCATATCGATGACTGCCTGTCCACTCCCCAAATCATAGTCGGTAAGGTCAAATTGTGTTTGGGATTCGGTAAACTGGTCCCAGGTCATGTCATCGGCATCGTCGTGCATCATCGTTCCCTCGTATCCAATTTGAGGCTCAGCGCTGGGAAGGCTCGAAACGCCCGGTGTATCACCGGAATGGGAAGCTGGATGAGACGCAGATGTTGAGATGGCCTCCGTCAACATGGACGCGGTGTGGTTCTTAATTTGTTGCACAACATGGAAGAAGACAACAGCATCGGGGTGTTTCGCATCGATGTATTCGGAGCGAGTTGCTGTGACTTCAGGTTGGCCATGTAAGGGGGCCAAACTTCTGGTGATCTTGTCAAACTTCCAGAGACGGAAGGTCAGGCCGATTGTAGTCATAGCCCAAACCACGCGACCGGCAATGCCACCGGTCCTGGGCATGTTGCGATTGCACAGTTCAAGAACTTGAAGCTCAACTTGTCGTGCGTTTCCGATATCGCTCTTGCACTCAACCCATAGCAGAGCAACTTCATCGTCGATCGCGCTGCTGACTCGGGTCACTGCCATGTCGGAACGGCGGAGGGAGTCATCTGGACCGGGATCGACCTCGTGCTGCACCATGTAGAGATCTCGTTCCCAAAAGGCATGCTGCAGTGCAATGTTCCAAAATCCCCTAGCCCGGGACTCGGATGCGCCACGTGCTTTTTTTTAAAGCATTTCGAGCACTGGGTTAATGACGATCGTCATGTTGGCGGTTCTTGTGTGAAAGGCGGTATTTTTTTTTTTTTGGCGTGGTCCAACTGCCCCGACAGAACGAAATAGAAGGGAGCAAAATGCAAACTATATAGTGCGATGCAATGTCCATGCTGTCGAGCACCTCACAGCCTTGCAAAGCTGCCTCGCTCATATGGGATTAGCAGCGGTAACTTTTGATTGGATATCCACAGTTTCCCAGACCTCCACTTGTGAGCCGACGTTTTAAAATAGAAGGAGCCTCGCGATATCTGTCGCCATACGCAGTTGCTTTTTTAGCGCCGGCCCGTTCCGTGGTCAATGTCTTCTACACCAAACTGCAGCATCAGACCCTGGAGTTCCATCAGCGCCTACGCTACCTAATGAAATGCAGGTTGTGCGTTTCACGTCACATTCAATCTGAGAGACGGTTGGCCATTGCTGGTTTGAATAAAATGCAATACTGCTCCACCCTTATGCCCCTTGAAGCTCGATGCCATTATGATACAAATATGTCCTGCGCAGACTGAACCACCACTCAAGGACGCCACGCCACGGTACTGTTGTCCATTTGTCCTTGAACCAATCGTCATCGAAGAAATCGGCGCGACTTCTTTCACTCTCACTTACATTGTCTGGTGCACAAGATGCGACGGCGGCAACATAATAGCCGTCGTAGAGGCCTACTGTCCGTTTTGACCAATGCGGAAACCGACTGGCCTGAAATCGTCGGTGGCAAATGTGCAGACCATCAGACCGCGATTGGTCTACCCTGGACATGCATGGATTCAATTCGTCGGCCACCGCTGCCGCCCAGTCAACGCGCCACTTGCCGACATATGCAGGGGTTCGGCCGTCTGCGTAGGAGACCAACATACCGACGACCGGACGGTGCGGTACAGTCGGTTCAATGCAAAGCCGAATCGATGCAACATTTTCCAATGAGCATGATGAATACAGGCCGCCCGGCAGTGGTCCTCGGAAAGGACCAATCGACAAGGGTGATTGACGATGCAGCATCTCGTCCTTTAGCATGGCTGGCGGTCGCTTCTCTTCCGCACCGACCTGTGGAGAATATGCGAGGCCGCCAAGCTCCCCACGGTCAAACGCAGTCAACTGTATTGTGAGCCGGACGCGGTGCTCGTCGAGACGGTTGAAAAACATACGACAACAATGGCCGTTCCGAAGACGGGCGAGGCACCATATATTTGAGCGTTGCAGGTAGTTGCCCCAGAAAGCCCCGAATTCCTGTGTTCGTCCATAGTTTGTCTGAAACTACACCATAAAACGACAACGAAATTAGTGCGAAGCCATGACAACGTTGGACAGGTCTACGTTAACACTTACCACAAGCCCAAGACTACTCATCGGGTCAGGACTGGGCCACTCATAATACGCCAGACGCCGGTAGATGCCAACAATGGTCTCTCCTGGCGCGAGTGGCATGTACACCCAGGAACAGTAGGCGAGCCCAGATTCCATATTATAGGCTCTTGCAAGCGCTTCACTGTCTTCGCCACGCGTATGTGCAATGATGGAGTAAATTGACTCGCCATCACACGCCACAGAGTAACCAACGGTGCCAGGGGCATTGATGTTGACATACGACATGCGATACGGGCCGGTCGCGGTCCTTTCGTTCGGAGATGGTCTACGGGGCGGTATAATATGGCCTATCTGAGGCGCCAAGACAAGGGGCACCGGCCAGAGAAACTGTGCTTCTGAGACAGGCACGGCTGCAACGGCATCAAGGACAGCAGGGTCTCTGGATATGGAGATGGTGCGCAGTTTAATGCCCTAATACTCCGTCAGTACATATATACAGTTATATGATGGGGGGGAATATGGATGGCGGTTGGCAGGACTTACGTCACTCTGAATCTTCAGTGTTAATGGGCAGCCGTCCGCCGATTCTTCTGCTTTTAGGTCCAAGGACTCGCAATACCAAGAGACTTCATGTCTAAGAACTTGTGTTTGGTGACGGCACCAAGCGGTGATCTTGTTTTGGTCGTCGGCATCATCTTGGCGAAAAAAACGGACACAGCGAACGCCAAGGTGGTCGCTGGCCACAAAAAGACGCACGCGGGATGCGTTGGTTCGCAGACGCCCGGGAAACAATAAAAGGCACAGCTTCGTCATGGTTCTGTCGGCGGAATTCGGCGTGGCGAGCTGCGGATCCGCTCTCAACAGACTATGCACGTAGTATCGCCTCTCGTAGAGGATAAATGAAGCATACACTGGTTTGTCTAGATCAATGCGAGCTACCCCTTCCCGGAAGGTTAGCTGTGCATCCAGTTGTGCCGTGGATTGTAATTCAGATTGTACTGTTCCCGTGCTGTCTCGAGGTGCTCCCTCTGATGCATCTTTCATTGTGTCTCCGGTGGTGTCTTCACTGATGTCTTTGGCAGGTCCGTCCTTTGATATTTCCTCGAAAGGCTTATTCCATATTTCCTGTGGTGACATATCGTGTCCTTCTCCTAACGTTCGAGACTGCGGTACTTCTCGCACATCAAGTTTCAGGTCATCATCCACGCGATCGGCCAGCGCCAGGGCGGAAATAAACGCGCACTCGCCCGTCAAGTGTTTTGCCACCATCATCCACAGCTCCATTGGCAGTGGACGCATCCAGGTATCAGAGCCCCTTGAGCGTGGTTCTGCCAGGTCCGACAGCCGCCGGGCCAGTGCGTGTTGGATTCGGGCGGCCCGATGGAGCTCGTCTGCGTGGGAGATGGGAAACGTGTATTGTGTGATTCCGACGAAGATTCGAGATATTGTAAACCACGATGCGGCCCCGTTGGCGGTTATGTCGGTATTTATTTCGACGGGCAGGTGGCTAGGCAGGCGGCCGGGAGTCGATGGCAAGGGCATAACGCTGTCGTTGACATGGGCAGCAAAGGCGCAGCAACTGGGATGCATGCCAAAGGCTTCCTCATCGCGGATGCTGCACTCCTGTCTGCCGCACATGTGAACGCAAATCGGGCGTACATTGTTGTAGTACAGGGTGGGTTCATCGTAGGGAAACTCTGGAGTGGCAATGCCGTCAATGCCTGTGAGAAATGTAAGCAACGAGAATCATACCATTCGTGAAGTGGCAGCGACGCTTGGGCTTTCCTTACTCGCAACGATCAACTCATCTTGTGCAAAGGAAAGCTGGCAAACCACACATCTCGGATGGGATATGCAGAAAACAGAAATGTATGGCTCTTCTTCTTCGTGCGGTTCTAACGTTGCCATTCTTCGTTGTCAATACTTGAAGTTTAGACGATTGTGTATAAAAGAGGGCGGCGTTATGTGGAGTATTGCGTGTGGAGGACACGCTGATCGCCTGCCTTTGGTGGGCGTCATTGGGCACTACTCGTTGATTGGTTGGACCTCATGAGCCTTCGGGGACCGTGCGTCGGCATGAAGATTCGTCAAACATCGTACCGCCACGGCGCACATCATGACGTCGCAAGACGCCTGTACGAATACCTGTGAGTGAGAGTCCTATGTTCGCAGATTAATTAGCCAAAAATACGCCATATTTTGTACCTAAAATTTATTTACGGGGATTTAAACGAACTTGGTTGAATTTAATAAACAGCAAAATAAAGGCGAGTACCGGACACATTGAACGGAGTCGGGCCTGTAAATTTCACGCAATCCGCCAAGATGCGATCGATTAGATTATCTTTGAGCTAAATGTCTTGTCAGCGAACAGCCGCAACTCTGTGCCGGGAAACTGATTCAACTCTATCGTTAATTAAAACGGAGTCTACCACTGTCAAGAGAGGACGCAAGCATGGTCCGCTGCGCGTATAGTCTTCTCATAGTCCCCATCTCTCTCGCAGCGAACGCACGGTATTCGATGATTTACTCCTGCGTTGGCACATTGCTACATGTCCAGGGGCTCCGAGTATCGTGTCGAGCCAAAAAGTAGCACGCCTATTCCACCCCAATTTGAACTATGGCTGATTGATAACGCCGGCTGTATTCACAGTTCGCATCCACATGTTCTTTGACAGCGCAGAATTGTGTTCTATCCTCTGTCTTGGGCCCTTTCAGACCTGTAAACTCGGTTCATATCTCTCAGCACGCCAGACTACATGGCGGGTACGAAATTGAAGCAAGATGAATCATGAGGCAGCACGGAGCATTCGCCCGCGCAGTCCACCGGATGCCCCAAGGCGGATGCTGGAGTGTCTTGTCACAAGGGTCAGTGGGCTCTCTGGGCGAAGCCCCACTACAGCTGCACGCCCCATGGCGCTTGCCGTAGCGTCAGTTGTAGCGTCTGTTAGCGACCTGGGTGTTCTTTTCCAATGCCAGGAACACACCAGCATCGCCAAAACAGTCCCAAACCAGCTCTAGGATCCCAAACCGGTTTAGTAGGATATTGGCATGGCTATTGATAGCCGTTTATGTGCCTTGACAACCATCACCGCCGTCGTGATGCGGAGAGCCCTGGAGGGGAGCTTATATATGTCTGAGGGAGGAGTGAATAAGTTGGAAAAAAAACGAGGGAAGCAAGACGTACGACAAGACGACATCGTCACGACTTAACACGATCGCCTACGCATCTACGATAACCCTAGCGAACCACTTACGCCAACCCCAACCACAACCAACATGGTCGTCGGCGCATTCCCGCTGTCGGGCAAGATTGCCGTCGTCACGGGCGCCGGCTCGGGCATTAACCTGGCGTTTGCGAAACAGGCCGTCGAGCAGGGCGCGCGCGTCGTCGTTGCGGACCTGACGTTGACAGACGACGCCAAGGCGTTTGCGGCCGCCCACGAGAAGAGCGTCGTGTTTGCCAAGACGGACGTCACAAAGCGGGCGGACCTCGAGAACACGGTGGCGGTGGCCCAGTCGACCTTTGGCGACGTGCCGGACGTGTACATTGCGGGCGCCGGCGTGTTCGAGCCGGACTGGTCGAGCTTCTGGGACGACACGGAGGACGACGGGTACAAGCAGGTCGAGGTCAACGTGAACCACCCGATGAAGCTGTCGCGAATTGCCATCCGGAGCCTGGTCCGGCGCAAGAAGCCGGGCGTGATCCTGGTGGTGGCGTCGCTCGCGGGCTACCAGGGCGCGTTTGCGTCGCCGCTCTACTGCGCGACCAAGCACGCCGTCGTGGGTTTTGCCTGCTTTTTCGTTAGATGAATTACGTCCATGTCCACTAGTGAAACCTGCTATACCATGGACGTTTTTATCCTCAGCCTCGTCCATGCCAAGTTGGAAGTTGGTGGCAAAGTTGATCCTTCCGTTGATGTCCGAGCCAAGTCGTTTTAGAGACGGCGAATATTTTCATTGGGAGCACAGAATGGTATCCCTACGGGGCTTTGTGTGCCAAATTGTTTTTCATCTCCGTGTTTATATTTACATCTAAAAGTCGACAAAAATCGCATCTTAGTCAATGCGGCTTTAAAGAGATTGTGACATGTATCTAATGAATGTACAAAAACAATACATTTATTTTATTTTTCATTCAATATATATGTGGAAAGTCTGTGTTGCAAAAGGCAATTGTAGGGTTAGTTTGTGTAAAAAATACATAGAAAAATATCCAAAAAAAAAAACCCTCGACGTTAAAACGAAAAGATAAAAAGAGGTGGCAATGGTTGAGACGCTGTGAGAAAAGAACATAATAGAAAAGCAGAAGTTGCCGCCTTTTATAAGTTAACTTGTTGTCTGTAGGTGTCTCGGTAGGGATAGGGTTGGCAAAGTTGGCCTTCTGTTTTGCCGTATTTGGCCCCTTTCTGATATGTTAGGCTTTGATTTGTGCTTCCTCCTCTAGAAGTGTTCCTTCCAGAAACGGAAGTTGACTTCTCGGACAGACGCTGCGGAGGTTGCCTTCTTGATATCGCGTGCTGGAGGCTGTTAGTAAAAGGTGATTTGTACGTTTCAGAAAAGGAAGAGATAGAGGAATTACACACCTGCTCCAGACGGACCGCAGAAGTACACACCGACGGTGGTCTTCATGCTGCCCTCAAGACCGTTCAGGTATGTCCGGTCCAGAATGCCGTCACGCATTGCGCTGAAGAACTTCAAGAAGTTGGGGCGACCAAAGTTGGTGCGCGACTTCAGCTCTGTCAACGGGTCGTAGGTGGCACCCACTGAGTTGAGCACAATGTTCTGCGTGGTGTCCATGTCGAGTTTCTGCGTGAGGTACGTGTGAATCTTGAGGAATTCAATGCCGTTGCTGCCCGGAATGCGTGCAGCGTCTGTCGACTGCTGCTCCAGCGACGACAGCAGGGTCTGGAACCACTCAAAGGATGTCGTGTCCTTGCACACCCAGATGAACTCGACACGGCGAAGACGGGTCGGCGGGTTCGGGCCATTGCGCAGATGCCAGATGTTCTTGAGAATGGCGGCCCAGGGCGTCACACCAATGCCGGTACCGATCAGCACGGCGATTTCGTTGTCGAACACATCCTCGGCAGGAGCACCATAGGGGCCATCGATGCGCAGAGCCGGCATCTGCTGGCCATTCTGAAGAGCGACTTCGTACATGCCGAGGGGGTCGACGCCTTCGTACAGCTTCGCCTGTGCGGAACCGGCACCAACAGCATCGCCCAGAGCGCGGGTAAAGTCACCAACCTGGCGGACATGGACCGAGACGTAAGGGTCGTACGGGCAAGACGTGATCGTAAACGGGTGCCATTGGTACTTGGAGATGGACGGCACCTGCAGGAAGAGCCACTGGCCGGCCTTGTAGCGGAAGGACGGCTTGGAGAACTGAATCTCGACGGCATCTACAAAATGTCAGCGTTTGTGAGAAGGGAACAGACCCCTGTACGTTTCCACTATCACTTACCATACGGATGGCGGACGACACGGGTAATGCGCGTCTCACGGCGGGCGCGGACCTCACGGTACAGACGCTCAATTAGGTAAAGACCACCCGCAAACAGCTCCCACCGCCAGCCCTCGTAACCAATGCAGTGGTTCCAGAAGTTGGCGCCGGCAAAGGGGGAGAAGGCGTTGGGGGTGTCGCGCACGAAGCAACCCACGGTATGGGTGTACAGACCCAGTAAAAAGGGAATGAACAGGTGGTGTGTGTACCAGAAGGTCTCGAACGATTGCTGCCGGATACGGTGGTGTGCGGTGGTGTACATCAGCAGCATGCAGAAGAGCATGACGTGACCCGTAATTCCACCAGGCTCGGTGTAGTGAATCTCAAGGGCGCTGACCGGACGAATCTGGGTCTTCTCAACGTTGTAGAAGCTGCTCTTTGTTAGATATCGGACACTTTAACTCAATCTGCGTAATCATATGAAGGAGAGAGTTCGACGTACTTCACGTAGTGACTAGCAGTGTGGATAATAGCGAATAGAAGCATGGCGTAGGCGATTTGGCGATGGAACCAAAGATTTTCATCGAGGGGAAGGAAGCGAAGTTTTGGCCGAACAATGCGGACCAGTGTCCGGCAGACTGGGAGGAGAATGAGTGTGCCATCGACGGCCAGTACGAGACCAGCACCACGGGAAAGCCATACTGAGTACTGGAGTGTATTCAGACCGGCTAGTCGAGGGTCACTCTCTTGTTTGTACCTGTGACAGTGTCAGCTATCCGCCGCTTTGACCATTGGAAAAGCCGTCCACGTCTCCCGTCGTCCACCACGCGCTATCCATTACTTACCAGCCAAAGGCGAACAGGCCCCAGTGCACGCCCCAGAACAGGAAGTGGAAGAAGAGTTTCTGCGCCGTAAACTGCTTCTTGATCAACTGAATCGCACTCATGATGGCGGTTGGTAAGGTCGAGCCGGCTCAAGAGCAGCTCTTGTTATGTGCGAGAGAAAAAAAAAAGCGTAGCGAATATTAAGTATGACGACCTGCGTCAGTGTCGACGAGCGTCTAGTCCAGGGCTCTCAAGTCGTCGAAAGTGTTTGTCGGCTCAGGTCGTCGAGATGTCTCGTATCCCTAACCGTAGCCGGTTCGAGATGAAATGATTCGAAAGGATAGAGGTGTACAACTAACTCAATAGCCAGGACCGATGAACCCAAATTCGCTGCACCATGGACAAAATAAAGGAAAGAAAAATAGTGTTTCTGAGCCAGCAGGAAAAGAAGCGAACAATAAAAGAAAGAAGAATAAGAGGAAAGAAAAAGTATGAACAGAGGGAAAGAAATGGCTCGCAAATTTGACGACGGCAAATCTTCTACCTGGCCGAGTGAAGAAGAGGAAAAGAAAGAAGAGCAGATCGAAGATGTGTGGTGGCGGTGGGCAACCAGTTAGTCATAAAGGGACGGGGCTGCAGAACCGGAAAGAGGACACACGGAGAGCTTGAATCTCAAAAAGTGTGTGGAGACGGCCGCAAACAAAGAAAGGAGACAGGGGGGGTGGACAGGGAAATATCAACAAACCAGGACGACAGCCGAAGCAAAGCAGAGAAAATTGAGCAAAAAACGCACGTTGAAGCCTTGCCTCGTCTTTGGCCCCACCTGGCAAAGAAAGGGGAAATGGGATTTTGAAATGCCGTGGCACGAAACTATGCCAAAATCGCAACACTGCGATAGGATTTGAAGTGGATGTGCGTGAGCGCGACAGCAGTAGGCGAAAGAGCAACAAAAGGCTGGTGAGCAGCTAGACTGAGAATCTTGAGACTGATGCTTCTTCGGATGCCAGGTGTTTTGAAACCGTTTAGCTGTTTCTGGTAATGCTTCTTAGGTCTCTTTTGTGGACCGGACGAAGGTGGACCAAGAGAGCAGCACAGTAACTGCAGCACGGAGACGTTGTGGCGAGGAACGAGCTCCAGGACTTTGGACGTGTCTTGCAGCAGACGCGGACGATGTTGGGAGCCAGTACTGCTGGATGTGGATTGCGAAGTGCTGTAGATAGACAGGGTATTGTAGCGCTCTGCTCTCTAGAGATGGGATATCTCGTTGAGAGGCTGGCAGTACCCCTTGGTCAAATGTGTGGGCGACGAGGTAGATCAGACGTGCGAGGGTGTTTCGCAGTTGGATGGGGCTTGTGTCAGGTTATGGCCTTGGCAAATGGGTGATTCTGGCCAAAGGAGTAGATCGCAGAAGAGAATGCGTGGAGAGAGACAAACGGCCGGGCTTTGCAACGAAAAGGACTGGAGGAGGTCGAGTTGAGACGATGAGTGTTAGAGACGCTTTGACGAGGGGCGGCTTGGACGTTGTGCAAAGTGGACTTTGCTGGGGTTTCGGCTTGGACAGGGGAAGGGTGGGAGTGCGAGTGGGCGCGAGTCAATTTCCAAGACGGCGTTGAATTGAAGTCTATGAAAAAGGAGGAGTAAATTGGAAAAATGAGTCTACAAAAAACATCACGAAAGAACAACACAGTCAGAGTTTGGAGCCCAAAAAGGAAACAAAGAGGATAGAATCCAGAGGAAAGAGAAGGCCGACAGTCGTGATAATATGGGAAAGAGCATTGGGCGACCCAAAGCAATAGGAAGGTACGATGGAGATTGTTTTGCAACAGCACTAGTGGACCTCACAGCGGGGGCGCCCGCTAAGAATAGACGGGGTGTGAAGAATGCGCTGTGCTGTCATTGGCTGCAGAGGGGATGTGACGAGACAAAGCCAAGACAAACAGGGTGTAGCCATGATCTCGGGCGCTTAAACAGTCAGTGCGGGACGACAGGAGGTGGGCAGGATTGAATTGGCCAGGAACGGGAAGGGTACGTTGGTGAGCACGGAAACTTAGTACACGAGAGAAGTACTTTTGCATGTAAGTAGAATACGCTAGTCCTTATTCGGACAGCATCGACAGTGGAAGGTTTGGTCTCAGGCCAATCAGTGGCCCTTCACTCTCTCCAAACCGAAACGTTGTGTTCTGCGCTGCGCTAGTTGGGAGAGTAACCGCAGGCAAAGGTAAGCCCTGGCTGCATGCTTTCTTCGCCTCGCCCTTCTCGAAGCTCCTTTCCCGTTCTTAGAGACATGTGAGATGTTGGCTGCCGTGTCATCCGATACCTACACGCTTCTCGAATCACTTTTTGGTGGCCCGTGACAAACAACATACATACGAGAGTGAGAAAATGAAATGAAAGGATGGCATAGAAAACATTGTCCGTCCAAGCACCTGCCATACATATTGATCCTTTCGTAGAATCTCCTTGAAAAAGGCTCAGCGTCGTATCCTACGTTGGATGATTATCGACTATTGACATTCAAGATGTGTGTTTAGAGATCGCCCCGGGAGCTCAAGGTACCATGGGAGGCCATCGTTGAGAAGACACTTAAAAAAGTGAGCACAGCTCTAGATGGGCAGAGCCTCTTTTTAATCTCTTTCTAATATACGGAGTAAAAACATACAACATACTCGGCATTCGGCGCCATTGGTGAGAGTGGGGCAGAGACGCACGGGAAGCTTCTCGCCTGCAGTCTTGGCTCACACTGACGGATGAAAGCTTATTCTTTCTAAATACTGTGTATTATAGCTCCTGCCGTCTCATGGGTGTGTGTGAGATGCGAATAGCTCATCATCGCTGTGTTACAGGGTTTCCACGATCGTGCAGTGGTGTTGAGAGTAACAGAGACCTAATCTAGATGAGAATTTGACAGAATAGAAATGCTCCATGGTGAGATGTTCTAAGCGTCGGAAAGTGTCAGAACAAAGGGCAGGGAATGGGAAAGGGCAAAATGCAGCATGGTAGCGTGTCAGCATAACAACATGGAAAAGATGCAACACGAGATGTTTTCATCGACAAGTTCCAAATTCGGAGTGTCAGAAAGGGTAAAATGCCATCTCTGGCTCTCCCGGGCCTACTTTGGTAACACTGGCGATACAGGCCGTGTTTGTGAGCGGTGGTCCGTCTCAAAGTGTTGCATGTGTCCCATGCGTTTTCAGACCGGAAAGTGCCAAAATCCCATCTTGTGTTGCAGAATACCATCCCGGAGACAGGAGACAGCCGTGGTGTTTCTGGACTAGCATGCCAGTGGCCGAATAGGAAGGAGAACGCCTCCTGAGGATGCGTACCTCCACAATGGCCATTTTGACTTCGTGCGGAGCTCGATGTCTTGAAAAGCGGCCCACCTTGTCAAGCGTCTCGATGAAGTGTGAAACAAAATAGTAATGCTTCGTACAAATCAAGGACAAGTAAGTTCCACGCAAAATGATAGAAGAAGTAGAAGAAAGGAAACTACACGCCAATGAGATAAATTCTGAGGGACAAAGCAACTTCGAAGCCCAGTCCCTACGGCCCAGGCCAGCTACAGGCTCAACGGAAGCTCGGTCATCCTGCATGATCTACAATCAACAGCCGCCAGAGCTTGTCACAGGCTCTCCCAGGGTAAGATGTGCGAGGATATAATGAGTGCCTCGTCGTATTCTTGAAAGAATTTCGCCTTCTACGCAGCTCGTCTTGCTGGGAAATTTCCGAACTGAACGTCCGTTGCAGAACGACTTCCCTCCAATATGTGCCGTGGAGAGTGATGGGAAACTGAAAAGCAATGGGAGGCAGAGCCGGACCTCGGAGGTCCGTTATCAATACGCACGACTCTGCCCATGGCACAAGGGTAATGTTCCTTCAAAGAGCGGCCCGCCGCAAACTCCTCTCGGTTTATGCACAACTTAATACGGTCAGAGTACTTGGAGCTGTGCCTGCTGAAGTATATAGAGAAGCGATTCCTCACCAAAAGGATGGCGCTCATGGAATGGAATTTTGGATTCGCTGGTCGGCTGTGCTTGTTCGGCATGCAAACATCTGTTCACAACGCATGTGGGATAATGTCATCATGCAGGAGGTGAAGGAAAAAGGAAAAAAAGAAAACGACTTGCAAAAGAGGCAATCCTGATGTCACCAGTCTCAGACTTTGGCGGGGGTACTTCGGATTGGCCGGTTTTGCCACATAAATCCGGTGCTTTCGACGTACCACGCCTGAGACTTTAAAAATGTGGTTCTTCCCGCTGTCATTGCCGCTAAGAAGGTGGCTGGATTGCGCGGCGCCCCCCTTTTTGCACCAGATTCGCCCCTAAAGGCCTCACAGGTCCCCTGTACGACGTAGTTAGCACAAGAGGCAGGCAAAATACAGCTAGAGACAAGCAGAGGCAAGCAATATCTGTGTGGCTGTGCACCCCGCACCTCCTGCCGCCAACTGGAAAGCGCCGGGGGCTGGTACTGCCCGAAGCTTCCATAATCGGCCGCCAGTAGGCACGAGTCGCAGTTGCCTCTTGTGGGTGCGCGTATTCGTCAGAGCGCATTGTGGTGCAGCGACAAAAGTGTGTGCAAGGCAGCCGGAATAACCCTCCTTCCTCGCCAACACCGTTTCGTCAATTCCACACGGCAACCTCAGATAAACGCCGAAACGTCGATAATCTCGACTCACGACGTTCCTACACCCCACGACCTCTCACGTACATCAACACCGACGACAAATTGCTCGCATTGACGACAATCGGGTGTACTTGTTGAATCGTCCTTCGCTCCTCGACTTCCCCTCTCAGCACCCCGCCATCGCCCAACGCTCTGACGATCATCCCGAGCGCAACCATCTTTGTTTCCCTCCCCCCTCTCCCTCCAGACGTCGGTCGACTTCGAGCCTGCTCCGTGACAGCGTTTCGCTTGTTTCCATTGTTATTTTATTTTATTTTTGTTTGTTCTTTTCCTTTGCTGCTCCGCATCCGGTGCCAACCACACCCAAGATGGTAGGTCCCCTGCCCACAACCCCCTCCGCACCTGGCATACCGAATGCCGACATGACTTTGACGGGTGGCGTTTCGAGTCCTGTTCGAAAACTGACATTCACCTCCGCAGGGCATAACACGACGCCCGAACAAACAGGACAAGGCCGACCGGGCCGGGGGTGGCGGTCGCAGCGGCGGCGCGGCGCGGCCGAAAAAGGCCATCTTCGAGACGACAAAGAAGAAGGAGATTGGCGTGTCCGACTTGACGCTGCTGAGCAAAGTGTCCAACGAGGCCATCAACGAAAACCTGAAAAAGCGCTTTGAGGGCGCCGAGATTTACACATACATTGGCCATGTGTTGGTCTCCGTCAACCCCTTCCGGGATCTTGGAATCTACACCGACGAAGTGCTGGACAGCTACCGGGGAAAGAACCGGCTCGAGATGCCGCCGCACGTCTTCGCCATCGCCGAGTCTGCGTACTACAACATGAAGGCCTACAAGGACAACCAGTGCGTCATCATTTCGGGCGAGTCCGGTGCGGGCAAGACCGAGGCCGCCAAGCGCATCATGCAATACATTGCCAACGTCTCCGGCGGCACCGGCACCGACATTCAGCAGATCAAGGACATGGTGCTGGCCACGAACCCGCTGCTCGAGTCCTTTGGCAACGCCAAGACCCTGCGCAACAACAACTCCTCGCGCTTCGGCAAGTACCTGCAGATCCACTTCAACGACGCCGGCGAGCCTGTCGGTGCCGACATCACCAACTACCTCCTCGAGAAGACCCGCGTCGTCGGCCAGATCACCAACGAGCGCAACTTCCACATCTTCTACCAGTTCACCAAGGGCGCCTCCGACACCTACCGCCAGAACTTTGGCGTCCAGACCCCGGACACCTACATCTACACCAGCCGCTCCAAGTGCTTCAACGTTGACGGCATCGACGACCTGGCCGAGTTCCGCGATACGCTGAATGCCATGAAGATCATCGGTCTGAGCCAGGCCGAGCAGGACAGCATCTTCCGCATGCTGGCTGCCGTGCTGTGGACTGGCAACCTGGTCTTCCACGAGGACGACAGCGGCTACGCGGCCGTCTCCGACCAGTCCGTCGTCGATTTCCTGGCATACCTGCTCGAGGTCGAGCCCAAGAAACTGGTTTCGGCCATCACCATTCGCATTCTGACCCCGCGAAGCGGTGAGGTTATTGAGTCGCCCGCCAACGTTGCCCAGGCGATTGCCACGCGCGACGCCCTCGCCAAGGCCATCTACAGCAACCTGTTCGACTGGATCGTCGAGCGCATCAACCAGTCGCTCAAGGCGCGCCAGGCCACCAGCAACTCTATTGGCATTCTCGATATCTACGGCTTCGAGATCTTCGAGAAGAACAGTTTTGAGCAGCTGTGCATCAACTATGTCAACGAGAAGCTGCAGCAGATCTTCATCCAGCTGACGCTCAAGACTGAGCAGGAGGAATACGCCCGCGAGAAGATCCAATGGACCCCGATCAAGTACTTTGACAACAAGGTCGTGTGCGACCTGATTGAGCAGGTCCGCCCCGTCGGTATTTTCTCCGCCCTCAAGGACGCCACCAAGACCGCCCACGCCGACCCGGCCGCTTGCGACCGCACGTTCATGCAGTCTCTGAACGGCATGTCCAACGCGAACCTGACACCGCGCCAGGGCAACTTTATTATCAAGCACTACGCTGGCGACGTCGCCTACACTGTCGATGGCATCACGGACAAGAACAAGGACCAGCTGCTCAAGGGCCTGCTGAACCTGTTCCAGGTCAGCCAGAACCAGTTTGTGCACGAGCTCTTCCCCAACCAGGTCGACCAGGACAACCGCAAACAGCCTCCCACAGCCGGCGACCGCATCCGCTCGTCGGCCAACGCCCTTGTCGACACCCTCATGCGCTGCCAGCCATCGTACATCCGCACCATTAAGCCCAACGAGAACAAGTCGCCGTCCGAGTACAATGTGCCCAACGTGCTCCATCAGATCAAGTACCTCGGTCTGCAGGAGAACGTGCGCATCCGTCGCGCCGGTTTCGCGTACCGCCAGACCTTTGAAAAGTTTGTCGAGCGCTTCTTCCTGCTGTCCCCTGCCACGTCGTATGCCGGCGAGTACACGTGGACAGGCTCGTACGAAGCGGCCACCAGAGAGATTTTGAAGGACACAAGTATCCCGCCCGAGGAGTGGCAGATGGGCGTGACCAAGGCCTTTATCAAGGCCCCTGAGACGTTGTTCGCGCTGGAACACATGCGCGACCGCTACTGGCACAACATGGCCACGCGTATCCAGCGCATGTGGCGTGCCTACCTCGCGTACCGCGCCGAGTCGGCCACGCGTATCCAGCGTTTCTGGCGCAAGAAGCGCGTCGGTGCCGAGTACATGGTCCTGCGCGACCAGGGCCAGCGCGTGCTCGGTGGCCGCAAGGAGCGCCGTCGCTACAGTCTGCTGGGCTCGCGTCGTTTCCTGGGCGACTACCTTGGCGTCAACGCCTCGACCGGCCCGGGCAGCGTCATCCGCAGGGCGACCAACATTAGCTCCAACGAAAAGGCTGTGTTTTCGTGCCGTGGCGAGATCCTTGAGGCCAAGTTTGGGCGTTCCAGCAAACCGAGCCCGCGTGTCTTGGTTGTCACCAACAGCAAGTTCTACATCATCTCACAGGCCCTTGTCAACAACCAACCGCAAATCTCGATTGAACGCGCTATCCCACTGGGTGCCATCAAGTTCATTGGCACGTCCACATCGCGCGATGACTGGTTCTCGCTCAATGTCGGGTCGCCGCAGGAGGCGGACCCGCTTCTGAACTGCGTGTTCAAGACGGAGATGTTTGTGCAGATGCAGCGTGTCATGCCGGGCGGCTTCAACCTCAAGATCGGCGACTCCATCGAGTACCACAAGAAACCCGGCAAACCGCAGCTGGTCAAGGTGCTCAAGGACTCGCAGGTGCCTGTCGACTTTTACAAGAGCGGTGCCGTCCACACGCGTGCCGGCGAGCCACCCAACTCGATGCCGCGGCCCACACCCCCTGCTAAACCCGTGCCGCCACGGCCTATCACGCGCGGCAAGCTGATCAAGCCAGGTGGACCCAACGGCCGCCCCTCGCGCATCACGGCCTCCAACAGCCGCAAGCCTCAGCCAACACCGGCCGCGCGGCCTGCCGCCAACTCGTCTCGCGCTGTTCCTCCAAGACCCGCGGCCAGTGGTTCGTCATCTGCCGCTGCCTCTGCCGCTGCCGGGCCCCGTATCGTCTCTACTCGCCCTAACCCGGCTGCGGTGGCCGCTGCATCGGCGGCAGCAACCTCGGTGCTACCATCACACACGCGCACCGCATCCAACACGTCGGCCGTGCGCGCGCCGCCACCACCACCTCCTCCGCCGGCCGTACCTGCGGCCATTACGGCCAAGGTCCTGTACGACTTTGCTGGCCAAAAGGACAATGAAATGTCCATCAAGGCAGGACAGATTATCGAGATTGTCCAAAAGGAGAACAATGGTAAGTACCTTTCGACATGATTTTATTTTACTGTGTTAATTTTTACTCGTCTTGTTATTCCCGTACTAACAACTTAGGCTGGTGGTTGGCCAAGATCAACGACAAGCAGGCTTGGGTGCCTGCGGCGTACGTCGAGGAGATCGTGGCACCCCCGCCGGCGTCTTCGCGTCCTGCTCCGCCGGCCCCGCCTCGTCGGCCTATCGGTGGCACCGGTGCCAGCCGTTCCTCGGCGGCCTCGTCGACGCTTCAGCCGCGTGACTCGGGCATGAGCCTCAACGGCGGCAGTGCTTACTCGTCGGACGGCAGCCGCACGAACACGCCAACGCCGTCGGCTTCCGGTAGCATGAGCCTGGCAGACGCACTGCTGGCGCGGCAAAGCGCCATGACGTCGCGGCGGGAGCCGGACGACTGGTAGACTTGTAGATTTGTGGATGCCATGAGGAGCGTGTGTCTTTCTGCATGTGTGTGTTTCTTTCTTTCTCGGTTTAGACAAATAGTTGCCGTTGTTTGATATAATTTGTTACTGCGTCGTCGTCTTGGGTTGTTCTAGCCTTTTTGCTGTGCTTTTTCTTACTACCGTGTTGCCAAGTCCTCTTTTACAACTGGTTTTGCAGATACGTTTTCTAGAGACCATTGATGACATGCCAAAAACATTTTTCGTTCCTTCGTTCCTCGTCTGCGACTGAATTATAAGCCTTTTTGTATCTGAAAGACTCTTGAAATCGTTATCATAAACAGGAAATAACAAAATGAAATGGCGCCCAGTGTATGCCTCCCGCCGTGATGTCCACCAATGTTTGCAATCGTGCTACTTGAAATCTCAAGTTACCAAAGTGTTTCATTGTTTACCCAAACTACCCCAGATAAGTATTAATGTTTTCCTTTTGTATCCGACAATGAACCCTCCACATATGTGTGAGAGTGTCAGCCTCCCTCTCCTGTTCACCGCTTCTTCTTGCTCTGAGCCGCCACTGCAGCGATTTTTGCTTTAGCATCCCGCCGCTGTAGAAGTGTCGCAATGGGCACATCCTCATCGTTCTCGGCCTCTTCGTCGACGCCATAGTCTCGCAAGCGGTCACCGTCCGCGTTGGTCCAGCCCGGCTCGCCGTCCATGCCCTGTTCAAACTCGTCGTCGGACCCGACTTGGCGAACAGGCCCAGTGATCTGCGTGCGTCGCCTCCGGAAATCGGCTTCCTGGCGGGCGTGGAAGGCAGCCTTCTCCTCTTCAGGCGTGCCCCACTGCCGGATGCCGTCGTCACGGCCAGAAGCAAAGGCCGTAGACATGGACGCCCCATAATTGGGACCGCCAGTGCCGGTGGCGGCCCAGTTGCCCTGCGCGGCCGCATGACGCAGCTTCTCCGGGTCGGGCGGCGGCCACATCCCCGTGCGTTCATTAAAGCCGTTTTCTGGCCAATCCCAGCCGGCACCGGCGGCGCCGCGGCCAGTGGCGATCTTGGGACCACTGGCAAAGGGGACAAACCATAATAGGAAATTGCGTGTGCCCATGGCCTGCGCCATGTTGTTAAAGATGCCGAGATCGTAGGGGAACTCGACGCGCATACGAAGGGCGGCGGCCTTGCGGGCATTTCGTTCGCGCCTGGCAGTGCGATCTTCATCATCACCGTTGCCGTCCTCAGTCTTGTTGTCATTGCCGACGTATGCATCGTGCTCATCCTCATCCTCATCGCCGTCCTCCTCATCATCGTCGTCCCACCAGCTGCCGTCCGCATTGGTGGAGCTGTAGCGGTCCACAACAGCCTCGTGACGCTCAATCTCCCAGCCCTCAATCATGGTGGCGTTGAACATCCATGAATGCAGGGTAGTGTACAGCATGATGGACAAGGCAAGGGTGGTGCCGGCGCAGACGAGACCGAGAATGGTTAGGTGGATCAGCTGCGAAAGGGTCGGGCCTAGGTAGGCCGGCAGGTGGCGCTGGGCATACAGAAAGTAGAAGCGGCGGCCGATCAGGTAGGCGGCCATCCACAGCGAGAGGTTGGTGAAGACGACGAAGCGCAAAAAGTGTGGGAAGGTCTGCATGGACACGCAGTTGCCGGTCCAGGGGCAGTGGTGGTCCATCTTGGGGATACACCGCCGGCAGTGGCGGCAGTGATGCGAACGGGCCGGCTTTGGGGCATCGCATTTACGGCACCAGCGTACGCCGGCCGTTGGCGAGTGAGAGGAGGAGCCCGAAGATGAGGAAGAACCCGGGCGCTCGGGCGCGTTAGCAGCCTCGGAGGACTGAGTGGGTGCAGTTGTTGATTTTGGCGCTGTTTTGGACTCTTCGTCGGATGCGCCGGGGTTATCAAAGACGTAGCGGCCGGGGTTGGTTATGCACGCTCGGAAGTAGGACAGCCAAAGGCAGCCGAGGAGGGTGTTGAAAACGACGGATTCGGTGGTGGAGAGTGGCCCCGGTTCGAGGGACGAGGCCGTGTGGAAGAGCCATTGTGAGCTGTAGCCCAGGAAGATGATGAGGGAGACGGCGGCTGGGATGGCGACTAGGTGCATGCCGAGTTTGGACGGGCCGGTTGGAATGGTCATGATGGCGGCGGTGCTCGCATGGCGAGGGAGGACGTCTGGCGGCGGCGATGTCACGATGCAGTGCGGACTGCCAATGTTGTCAGTCGTTGAAGCTGCTGACACGTGAGAGCATGAGGCATTCGGCGTGCGTTGCGCAAGCTTGTTGTGCTTTTCGGATCCCGTGGGCGTGTGGGCAGCGAACAGGGCAGTAAATGGGCACAATTGGACTTTGTTGAAGAGGCCGGGAGAGCTTGTGGTAGAAGATGGAGGATGGAGGTTGTGGTTGAAGAGCCGCGATGTCAGATGGAAGCTCCAAAGGAAGCCGTAGAGCTGAGCAGAGCCACCAAAAAAGGATAGCGAGCAGGTGTCACTGATCGCTCCTGCTTCTGGGGCGGGGCGAATTCAAACCGAGTTACGTGCTGATCGCCCAAAAAGAAGGGAAGAGAAGGAACGACCGGGCCCTGCAGGGGCACAACACGGAAGCTGTGGGTGATTCACCAGGAAGTCCCCACCCATCAGTTCCTTCCCCTTGTAACGGAGACTTTGATAGTGATTTACGAGTACGAGAAATGCACTTTCTCTCATCTCCATCGACCTTCGCGCAGAAGGCTAAAGTGACAGATTGAACTAAAAATACGAAGAGAGTCCAGACCGTGCCAAACCGACGCGTCGCGGCTGTGCTTGAGCAAGACTTGTCCCCACATGGCTCTTGCTTTGTTTTGTGTTCAGAGGCGTTTTCGACCGGTCTAGGCCGATTACAAAATTAGAGCATTCTGCGCTGCAAGTTGTAATTTACAGGGCCCTCAACAGCCGTCTTGGCGGAACTGCCCTGAATTGCACTTTTGTTTTGTTGGTGGAAAGCTTGAAGTTCTCCGACAAGCATAGCTGAGGTCGACAGGAACAAAGGGCTATCCGTGGGTTCTAACGTTCCCACTGGTTGGCCAGATTTACTTTTTCACGTCGTGGGATGTTTTCGACAATATAGGAAGTGAAAGATACGGCAATATACGTGACAAAAGACATCTTCCCAAGTCCATCAACAGAGGACACGTACAAAAAGGGGCGACAACAATCTACAGCCACGCTCCTGCTCTTGTCCACAAACATACAGACATACATACCTGTTCACGCCGCTACACACTCGCCCAGGCGTCTTGGCGGGCCCAGCCGGCAAACTTCGTCTGAATCTTCATGCTGTCGAGCACGCGCTGCTTGATGTCGGCTGCCACAATGTCCATGCCCACAAAAGCGCCGTGCGTGCTCGTAAAGTCATGGTGTTTGAGGATCGCCCACATGGCAAAGACCTCGTCGCCCGACAGTGGGATCATGTTGGGAATGCTCCACATGAACGCAAACGAGTTCATGCCGGCCGGTCGCGAGCGCGGCGCTCCCAACGCGTCCGTAGTCCAGCTGCCGCGTCCGGCAGGAGTCGTCACGAGCGTGTCGGCCACGAGCAAGTGCCCGTCGAACAACAACACCTGGCTTCCGGGGAAATGGCCGCCCAAGCGGATGGCCAGGGCAGCAGTGTCAGTCCCATCTTCGTCCGTGTCTCCTACCGGCACCCGTTGCACATCGTCGCCCTCCCAAAAGACTTGGTGCGGTGACTGTTGTACGACCCACTCCCGGTCCTCGGCACGCAGGTACACGGGGCAGTCAAACGCCGCGGCCCACTCCGTGTGCGACGAGTAGTAGTGCGGGTGCGAGATGACAATGGCAAGCAGCCCGCCAAGGCTGCGTATGTGCGCGATCGTGACTTGGTCGATGAGCGTCAGGCAGTCCCATAGGATGTTCCCGGCGGGCGTGCGCACAAGCACGGCGCGCTGACCAATGGCCAGTTTGGGCTCAGTGACGATGCTTGTCAGCCGCTCGTCGCCGCTGGTCGCTGGGTGGAACACATTGCGATAGTCGCGACGGACGTCAGCCATGGTGATGAACGCCTGCCCCGTAGGCAGCGTGAACTGGCGCGGATCGTCGCAAATGATGCACGACGGCAGCTTGTCACGGTCGGCGGTCGGGAACTGCGTGCCACAGGCCGTGCAGACGAGCAGGGCGTCCGTCGCGTGAGGATCGTGAGCGGCCATTGTGAACTGGGTCGGGTCGACTGTTGTGCACGAATTGCTTTGTCGTTCTATCTCCCAGCCTTCGTCCTTTCAGTGATCGATTCTACCCGTGTCTTTTGTGTTCAGTTCACTTCGGAAAGGCTGCCAAAGTCGACACAGCCGGGTGGGACGCATTGTAGATAAATAGGCGCATCTCTTGTGAATGATTGAGATACCGTCAGTCGGACATTGCCGAAACGAAGTACACGCTGGTCGCACCTTCCCCGTTGTCGGATCGCGATAAGTCCGTCCTGAGCTACCCCACCTCGGCCGAGCTGGCTGTTGGTGGCGTGTTCGCCAGGCACGCAGGGGCAGTTGCGACCCAGTCGACACCGCCAATTTTTTTCTGCCGTGCCTGCTGCATCTGGTTGTCACTGCAATCGAGCCTCCGTCGAGCCAAAACAACAATCAACAAACTCACCACGAACAAAAGGCCCAACCAAGACGCTTTGTCTCGCACGCAGGCCCTCCGCGCCCCACCGTGGTCGATTCTACCCTACACGACTGCTCGAATACGCACATGCGAACCACTCTCCCCCACTCCTCGCCTCAGCATGAGCTTCGCCATCGAGGTGCCGGGCGCGGCCGTCCCCTTCAACCTGCCCGACCTCTGCAAAACGCTTCAGGCCGGCAACTCAAGCGACCACAGCCAGCGCCAGGCGGCGTCTCAGCAGCTTGATGAGTGGCAGACACACCCAAACTACTTCTCGTCTCTGCAGCTCGTCTTCCTCGACCGCACGCTGCCCTACGAAGTCCGCTTTCTCGCCGTGATCTTGCTGAAGAACGGCGTCGACAAATACTGGCGCAGCTCGGCACGACTAAAGGGCGGGCTGCACCCCGATGAGAAGGCACTGATCCGCTCGCGGTTGTTGCAGGGCACGGTGGGCGAGGAGAACCGCACACTGGCACTGCACAATGCACTGGCAACGGCCAAGGTTGTCCGCATCGACTACCCACAGGACTGGCCGGCGGCGCTGCCTGACCTGGTGGCGCTGCTGCGGAGCGTCAAGGACACCGATCCGGCCCAGCTGGGTGGTGGACTGCTGGTGTTGCTGCGGGTGATCAAGGAGCTGGGCAGTGCCCGGCTTCGGCGGTCACAGACGGCGCTGCAGCACATTGCGGAGGAGCTGTTTTACCTTTTGGGCGACATCTACACGGCCAACACGACGATATGGATGGGCTATCTTACGGCACAGAATGGGCAGCACGGAAATGGTAACGGTGCGAACCGGACAAACGTCGACTATGCGATGATCAACAGCTTGACGGCCCTGAAAGTGCTGCGGCATCTGGTGATCAGTGGCTTCGAGCACCCACACAAATCTAAGCTTGTGGAGGAGTTCTGGTCCTTGACACAAACGCAGTTTGACCAGTTCCTACGCTATGTCAACAACAACCACAGCCAGGACGGCAGCAGTGACGACGATATTGTCGGCAAGCACCTGCTCAAGTTCACGAGATTGCACATTGATATGAGCGAAGCACACCCTGCGAGCTTTGCGGCCCTACCCAACTCGGTGGCCTTAGCACGCGCATACTGGGGCATTGTGGCCAACTTTGCTGACGTGTATACGAACTCGGGCGGCATACGGCAAAACGGCTCGTCTGGTAATGGCGGTGGAGGCGGCGGTGGAGAGGGAAAGTCATCCAAGCTTGAGGGCCCGCTGTCTGAGAGGCTTGCTTTGCGGGGCTTACTACTGCTCAAGAGCTGTATCCAGATCGTCACTCAGCCACTGAAGACGTTCAAGTACCGCAGCGCCGAGGCGCAGCAGGACCAAAACGACGGCGTTCAGCGCATTAAGAGCGAGCTGTTTACCGACGAGTTCTTGCTACAGGTGGTCGACACCATCGTCACGAAGTTGTTCGTCTTCCGCAAATCCGACCTCGAGGCATGGGAGGAAGACCCAGAGGACTGGGAAGCGCAGGAGAGCGAATCCGGCGCCGCGTGGGAGTGGCAGGTCCGGCCGTGTGCTGAGCGAGTCTTCCTCAGCCTTCTCATTCACAACAAGCAGCTTCTGGTGCCGCCACTACTGGCGTACTTCCAGCAGGCGATGCACAACGAGACAGATCTGCTGACAAAGGAGGCCGTGTATACGGCCATGTGCAATGCTGCCGTGGCGATGGGTAAGGCATTTGATTTCGACAACTTCTTGAACACGACTCTTGTTCGCGACGCCCAGGTACATGGGCCCCTGGCCAAGATATTGCGCCGGCGCGTCGCCATCCTGTTGGGTTCGTGGGCCTTTTACGAGCTGCCGGAGGAGTCGCTCAAGGTGGTGTACTCGGCGTACGCCCATCTACTGAACAAAAAGGATCCGGCCAACGACGAAGTGGTTCGGCTGACGGCAGCCCGCCACCTCAAGTCGACGGTCGACGATTTCCAGTTCCGTGCAGTGTTGTTCGAGCCGCACGCAGCCGGCGTGTTCTCGGCCCTTATCGACCTGCTGCAGGAGGTCGAGAGCGACGAAACAAAGTTGGCAGTGCTCGCGACGATGCGCACCTTTATCGAGCGTATGGAAACGATTGCGGGCCAGTTCAGCGACGGCGTGGTGGCGGCGCTGCCGGGCATCTGGGCATCCGCACCCGAGGACACGTTCATGATCAAGCAGGCCGTTTTGTCGATCCTGGCGACGCTCATCATGGCACTCGGCGCGGCGTCCCAGACGTATCACGCGCTTATCTTGCCGTTGATTGCAGACGCCATGAACCCGACCTCAACCGTGCACCAGTTCTTGTTTGAGGAGGCCGTGGACCTGTGGCGCAGCATCATGAGCCAGTCGGCAGCACCGCTGGCGGTCGAGCTGGTTGACTTGCTACCCCTTGCGCTACAAGTGCTCGACTACGACTCGCAGCTCGTGCAGACGTGCCTAGAAATTGTAAACGCCTACATTATCTTGGCGCCCGACGCGGTACTGACGGACCGGTTCCGCGTGCCGACACTGGAAGCCCTGACGGGCGCCATGGACGCCAAAAAGTGGGAGATTGTGCACGCGGCTTCGACAAGCATTCAAAATGTGATTCGCTCTGGCGAGATGTTGGGCGGTGAGGCAGGCGTGGCGTCCATTGTGAACGACCTCGTGCGGGTAAACATGCTACCACGCATTTGCGAGCGGCTGCGGGCCGCATGGGAGGCGCACCAGTCGACAGGTCCCAATGCCAAGACCAGCCCGATCAAGCCGACGACGCAGGTCGAGTACGTACTGATCCTGAGCCGTATCGCGCTTGGCGACCCGAACGCGATTCTCAACCTTCTCGGCTCCCTCCCACTGCCATCCGGCGGCGTGCCGCAACTGACTGAAGCGACGAGCGGCGCCAATATCGAGGCGATCTGGCCGTGGCTCATAGCGGAGTGGTTCGGCAGCCTTGACAACATGGGAAATCCGGAGAGCCAAAAGGTGGCGTGCTTGGGGCTGACACGGCTGCTGGAGGAGCAGAGACCGTTGGGTGTCGGCAGCGGTATTCAGTTTTTGGATCTGGTCCTCGGCCGCCTCCAGGACTACCTGGCGATGTGGACAAGCACCGTGATGGATGCACAGGGCGACGCGACGAAACCCGATACGTACGTGTGGCCCGAAGGCGCGCCACCGCCGACCGAGTTCGACACGCCGCTGATGACGGCCGAGGCGGCGTTTGTGGCCAAGGATCCGTTGCACACACAGACTACACACCAGTTCATCATGGCGCGGTTGATGAACGTGATTGAGCGAGTGGGCGGCGAGGCGGCTTTCAACGACAACTGGCTAGTGAATGTAGACCGAGACGTGCTGGCTGGGTTCCAGGCCCTGACAACGCCGCGGTCTAATGACCAATATTAACGGTTGTATGTGGTGCAGGATAGTATAACGAAGCAATGAATATTTACAGGAAAGATAATATACACTACATTGAAACGACACTTCAGGCCAATTATACATACATCTCTATATATACGGTATATCCACTGACAGTCCCCTACAGTTTGCTCTCAACCTCCTGCGGTACGGCGACAACAACCTTGCCCCAGGTCTCACGGCCGCCGAGCGCCTTGAGCGTCGCCGGCACACGGTCCAGGCCCGAAAACGGCTCGCCGTCGGTAAACACTGTCGGCCGGAACGCGCCCCGGTCAATCAGCCGCCGCAGGCCCTCCCACACGGCCGGGATCGCCTCGCTCTCTTTTAGGCTGTAGGCACCCCAGTGGATGCCCACAATGCTAATGTTCTTCAGCAAGACCTTGTTCATGGCCAGCTTTTCAATCTTGCCGGCCGCAAAGCCCACAATCAGGATGCGCCCGTTCCACGCCGTGCACTTCGTGCTGAGGTCGGCCATGCCTACAGGATCGTAGACAATGTCGACGCCGCGGCCGCCCGTCAGCTTCTTGACCGTCTCGGGCCAGTTGGTGTCGGTCTTGTAGTTGATGGCGTGGTCGGCGCCGAACGCGCGGGCGACCGCAAGTTTGTGCTCCGTGCCAGCGGTGGCAATGACCTTGGCGCCGAACGCCTTGGCGACTGGAGTGACACGGGGGGTCAGAGGAGACATTCTTTACTGTCGGGAGGGTAAGGGATCTAGGAAAAAAGGACCTACTCTGCACGGCTGCCAGTCCGACACCGCCGGCGGCAGCGTGGACCAACACATAGTCACCCTGCTTGACACCAGCGCGTAGCACAAGTGCCGCATAGCTCGTGGGCGCCGTGACAAACAGGCCGGCGGCTTCCGTAAAGGACCAGCCGGCGGGGACGGGCTGCAGCTGGCCCTCCGTGGCAACAACCTTGGTGGCATAGGCGCCCTGGCTGGCACCAAAGACGCGGTCACCAACTGCAAAGCGCGGTTTTAGAACGGAACTGGCGCTGGGTGTCGCCAGCACAACCCCGGCAAATTCGGCACCGGCGATCCACGGGAAGGCTGATGGTTAGCGGGGAGCCTTGTGCCTTTGCGTCTTTCTTTTTTGGGAGAGACTGTCACCTACGAGGCTGATTCTGGTACTTCCCCTGGATCTGGAGAATGTCGAAAAAGTTGGCGGCGGCCGCGTGGACGGCGATGACGTACTGGTCCGGCGCGGCCTGGGCATCGGGAAGCGACTCGACGACGAGCTCGTCGGGGCCCTAGAGGGTGTTAGGCGACAAGACGGCATAAGACAGGGGTGCGAGACATGCAGACGGACAACAAGACAAAAGACTGACCTTTACGTATTGTGTAATCTTGATGCCCTTCATTGTAACGATAAGGAGGCAGAGGAGGAGGACGGGAGAGATGAGAATAGACTGGGATACGGATATGCGAGGGGAAAGTACAGAAACCCCATCGAAGCCCTCGAGAACCGAAACAACACGAGTATAAATGCGAATGCCCAAAGATTGGTGTTGGAAATGCGACATCCGGCACTCGGCGTTGGATTCCCTCTGAAGCCAAGAAGCTACGGCCACCGCTACCATTGAACACACCTTCCCCCGAAGCCACTACTCCGCCCCTACAACACACTTGCCCCAAAGCATCCGATTGCCGAGGCAAGGTCCCCCCTTCCCCGCAATTTCAGCTTCTAGAGCTGGGGTAGCTCAATTGGGGAGGACACTGATCTTGGATAGGCCCTATTTGAACAGCTATCTGAGGGGAGAGACGCGGTGCCTCGTAGAGTGCAAATAGCACCTTGTCACTGACAGATTACAAATAGCTACGAACGACATCGCAACATTTTCAAAATGGCTCTTACATCGTCCTTCACATCTTGTATATGGACCAACGGTTTTATGTAAAGCACTTTTATTTCTCATGCTGTGGCAAGGGTGTATATATGATGCAGGATGTCAAAAATAAACACTGAACCCCAAAATGCTAGATGCCTGCTGCCCTGAAACCAAAACGCCATAATAAAAGCTGGTCAAAATGCCCCCGACCTCATCACGTCCCTTAATAGAAGACGTCCCAAATTCTGCATCGTCACCAAAACACAACAGTCCATCCTGTCCCTTCTCTCCAACAATTCAATCTCGGCCACGGCGTTCGGCATCGTATAGGGCCCGCTTCACATCCATACACACGTCCTCCACCTGGCCCACCTCCTCGCGCGACAGCGTCGCCGAATTGAGGAGCGTCAAGCTGCCCCGAAGCAAGGACAGAATGCCCGCCAGCCGAGGCTTCTTGGTCGGCCGGTCCTCGTCGCTTGCAGCAGGCACGTCGACCTCCACAACGGAATCCGGCTCGATGTCGTCCGTGATGTCCACCGCTTCCGTCATTGCCGACGTGTCGGCCACAGCAGTCAGGTCCACCACATTGTTGGGAGTGTTGCGGCCGCTGAGCTCCCGCAGCTCAAGAGCCAGCTGCGACTGTACGTCGTGGTCGCCATCGGACCCGTTGCCAGCGGTCTCGTCGGCCACGACTCTCTTGCTGCGCGAGGAGAGACCGACCTCGGCCGTTGTGGCAGCCCCTTCTTCAGCTTGAACTGCGGCCGCCGGAGCCGGGCTAGCCGTTTTCTGGCTCCGCTCTGACCTGGCTTCGCTAGTGTGGCGTCTGGCCCGCGCAAGTTTGCGTTCGGCACGGCGACTGGTCACACCGGGGCTGGGCGACGCGGTGGCGACGGCCACGTCTTCAGCCTGTGCTGAAGCAGACCGCTTTCGCTTTCTGCGCCGCGAACGCTGCGATGGCGTCTGTTGCGAGCTCTCGGGTGAGCCAGCAGTGGTATCAGCCTGCTCGTTCTTGGCCTTCTTGGTCTTCTTGTCGTTCTTTTCGTTCTCGTCGTTCATGTCGGTCTTTTCATGGCTCGTCCAGACTGTGATACAGTCGAGAGCTTCCAGACCGTCTGCCGAAGCATTGTTGCGCACCTTGCTGCTGCTGCGCACCTTGCTGCTGCTGCGCGTGCTGGGCGGTGCGCTAGGGACAGGGGAGGACGGCAACTCTGACTGGGATTGCTTGTTAACCATATCCAGCTCAATCGCCAGCCGCAGCATGCTGCGCTCCTCGCCGTCGCTCATCCGGAATGACACATTATGCATTGACGGGGGCGGCATGGCCATCAGTCTATAGCGTCGGCCACTGCTGCCCGACGCCCGGATCGGGCTCGACTGTGCAACAGCCGTGGACGCAGACGCCTTCCGGTCCTTGCGGTGAGCACGTGGTAAGCTCTGCGGTACTGATGTCGACGCGGAGCCCGAGAAGCTGATGTCGCCAATCGAGCTCTCGTCGTCTGCGTGGTTCTCCTGTGACATCTCCTGAGAAAGGGCACTCTGGCGACGCGTTTGCCTGGGAGTAGCAGGCGATGCGGGCGGCCGGCTCTTCTTATGTACAAGGGGCGAGATTTGCACGGTAATGCGGTCGCGCGAAGACGTCAAGGCGGGGTCGACAGCTGCTGAAGCAGGTATGACGGCATCTTCCATGTCGACATCGCCGTCGTTCGTGGGCTTTGAAGTAGGCTGTTCGTGAGTGACAGCCTGTTCCGTTGTTGACGGCACGTCGTGCGCAACACCACCGCTGTGTCCCCCAGTCGCCTGTACCCGCTCCCTCAGGCTGGTCTCGATAACACCGTCGATACTAAGCTCCGGCTCAGGTAGCGTGTGGCGGGCAGCAATGGGCGATCCAGACAGAGGGGAAGACGAGAACTGCCACTCGTCCAGGATACTGCTGCTACGAGACCGTGAGGAGATGTCGGGCAGTAAGGGGTAACGGCGCGGCTCGGGTGGCGACGAAGGGGAGTCGATCTCGTTGTCGTGGGTTTCAGGGAAGACAAGGGCTTGGCCACGGCGTGGAGTCGGAGTCGAGGCGATAAACTCGTCCTCCGCAAAGGCACCTGCCGCCTTGACACCCGGACCGGCTGCGGCTGTTGGGGGCTCTGGCGTCGCGGTGCGAACCTGGTCAGGTAGTGCAACGTCCTCGCGCGCAAGGGATGACGTCCGCTTCTCCTGCTCAATTTCCTGGCAAAGACTAGCTTGGACAAGGGCAGGTTCAATAACCTGCTGAGGAAGAGAAACACTCGACTCCCGGGCGGGAACGGTCCGCGTCGCTGTCGACAGCTTTCTGGCCGCAGCCTCGCCGGTCGGGCTTGAGCTCATCACATCCGAGTAGAGTGCGTTCGTCTCGCGCTGGCGATCACGGACCTCACGCTGTCTGTCGGTGAGAATCTGTGATTCTTCAGCAGCATCGATATCCTTAGCAGTTGATTCCGCAGCACTACTCGTCACGGCGCTCGGGAAATCGATGGCTGTGAACTCGATCTGCGAGTCATCGTGACGAGGCCGTGCAGGTGTGGACTCTGACTTCTCCCGCCGGTGCATCTTGTCCTTCTTGGCTGACTTTTTCGACTTGCCATTAGAACCTCTGTGGACAGACGATGGGGTTGCAGCAGATAGAGGCGTATGCGTCGGTGTGGAGTGTGACTTGCTCAAAGCCGGGCGCGGTGTGGAGGCCTCGTTCATATGGCTGCCGGCAGAGGAAAGCGTTATCACGGCCTCGGGATGAAAGACATCATCCTCGGTGTCCACAAACAAAGGCTGCTGGGCTCCACCGGACGACGTAAGGGTAATGTCCAATCCGGGAATAGGAATGTCAACATAGACCTGCAGAGTCACGAGAGCTTCTCTGAGTTTCTCCGGGTAGTCCAGCACGCCCTCGTAGCCACTGTAGATTTTGTTCCACATGACCAGAGTCGCGTTGACGATATGGCGGTGCTTTCCGGCAAAGGAAGCGTGGAGGATTGGCTCCAAGGTTGCTATGGGAAGGCCGGATGACTTGCCGCCGGCACGCTCCAACATGGCGCACAAAGCATCCCAAAGCGAAGTAACCTGAAGGAGGAGATAATTAGCTTGTGCCCGGAATCCTGGATCATAACAATTACCAGCACATTTGTTTAAGCTTAAAATTTAAGGTCGACTTACCGCATCAGCAGCGCTCGAACCACGGTTGAGCTTGCCTTCCAAGTCTTGCACCCATTCCGCGAGGCCATCCTGGACGGAGGCCAAGGCCTTCAAAAAGAGCTGCTCGTTCGATCGACCAAAGAAGCCCGTGAGCTCCTTCAGAAGTGCTGTTCCAAACACCGCCGAGTCGTGATTTCCGGCGTCGTAAGTTACGTAAGCCTGCCGCAGCGAGTTGCTCACTAGTTTGTAAAAGTGGTCAAACGGATCAAAGGGGGCCATAGGACCAGATGAAGCGATGGCGGAGCCCCAAAGGCGGCGCTTCGCAGCATCCACAGCTTGGCGGTCTCTCGGATGGGTGGCTAGGGACAGTAGCTCAACAATCGCACGAGAGACTGTTGGAGAGGCTGCGGCCGCTGTAGTCTGAGACAGGAGCTCCGTCATTGTCTTGGCCAGCGGGTCCAAAACGCACATGGCCAGTCCAGCTTCGCCGGCATCGTCGCGGACTCTATCACAAATGGTGCAGAAGAGAGCCTGCCAGCGGGTCCACGGCAGATTGGGCGTCGAGCGAAGGCCACGCTCGAGCACTCGGACAACCTCGCGGTACTCGTGGCCTGCAGGGGTGACGCTGGCGCTGCCAGAGCTGGGCGACAGTGACATCTGGTAGTAGTTGTCGATGGAGTCCCCATGGCTTCCCTTGATGCCGTTGCTGCCACTGCCACTTCCGTTGCTGACACTGCCTCCAGTGCTACTTGTCTGGGCCATGCTTGACGTGATCTGCGATGCGACGACCTGCCACGGACCGTACGGGCACAGAGCATCCATGGGTGTCATCTGTAGCATTTCGTACGCCAGGGTGCGGCGGCCTTTGGCCGACTTGGCGGAGAAGAAAGGAGCAAAAATGGATTCCACGAAATCGGAAAAGTCTTCGTCGTCCTGGACCCCAGGAGGCAATGACGAAAGAATAGAGAAGAGGTGACGAAGCGGCGTACGAGATACGGAGTGACCTTTGCCGGCGCGCTGGGAGGGCGTTGCGACGGGCACAAAGGCATTTCTCTCGTCCCGGGACAGTTGCTTCTCGGTGAAGGGCAGGCAGCCGAGAGAGTCCACTGTGGTAAGGAGAAACTCGCGAGCGGCCGCCAAATACCGGGTCGTCGCAAAGGTGATGTCCGAGTCGTTTGTTTGGCTAGTGGAGGTTACGCTGCTGTTGATGTTGGAGGTATGACTCGTCGACGGAACTCCGTTCGTCCACACCTTGAGAAGAAGAGAGAGTACGTGGCCAACGAAAGCAGCAGTCTCTGGTGACACCTTGATCTCCTTTGCGGCCGCAGCAGACACCGCTCCAACGACGGCCTGCCAAAGGATTTGAGTAGCACTGCGCGGTGTGGCGAGCTCGAGAAAGTTCTGCTCCAAGATAGGACCGACAAGAGCAAAGACGCGGTCGGCATTGCGCCGAATCCACTTCGCATCGACCGCTGGGAGGTCTTCCGGGGACACAATGGGGCTCTTAGCAATGTGGTCTTCCTTCCAGGGCCGGGGTGTGGAGCAGTCAATGAGACCGGTGAGAATGGTGCATGCGGACGTCAGATTGACTTTCCGTTTCTCCCGTGTCGATTCCTCAGCGGTGGAGAGTTCGAGCAGCTGCAGCACAACGGGCCTGACAACGTTGTCCCAGGTGTTGTCCAGTTGGCTGGCATCATGCATAGCATAGTAAAACAGATTGCAAACGCAGCCCAGGACAACCCTGCGGAAGTCGTCGGCTTGCTTGCCGGAGCCGCGGCGGCGCAGCTGGCTAACAAGGGCCTGGTTGAGGACAACGGTCATCTTCTTCGACAGGGTGCGGTTATTGCGAAGCAGGGCGTAGGTGAAGCGGCTCCAGGCGTAGTTGGCCTCCTCCTTTGTGCGATAGTCGCTGCTATTGAAGCAGGCCTGGAGAATGTGCAGCCACTTCATAAGAAAGTCCCATTTCTCAAGCGTCCGCAGGAAAAGGGTCACGACGCTCCAAATTTGTGGCACGGAAGAGGCCTCGGCTTTGTTTTTGGTCATGGTCTGCAGGCGATTGGCGTAATAGTCGAGATATCTCTCATCCTCGACAGTTGCTTGCAGGAGCTCTCCGAGTCGCTGTGAAGTAGGCCGTTCGCGGCCGAGAGCAAAGGCAGCCTCAAGTCCAAGGCTGATGGCGGCCTCGCGGATGTGGGGGACAGTGCTCACCATGTCGGCCAGCAGGTCTGGCATCCATTCCAGGTGCACGGTCATGAGCATCTTGTTGTTCTTCACGAGTGTCCGGTAGATGATAGATCGCATGACAATCGTGTTTTTGCTCTCGTACTGCTCGTCCATGTTATGCAGAGCAGCCACCAGCCGGCCAACCCGGTCAGATGTCATGACCTTTGCAGGGAAGCTTTGCAGCGCGACGACGCGCATCAGTGTACGCAGGACGTCCCGGGGCACACTAGATACCTCAAAGGAGCGAATGCAGTGGTCGATGATGAAGACGCCAAAGTCGTTGGAGAGGGTGGATGCAATGGCAGAGAAGCGGAGGAAGGTGTTGAGGAGGTCGAGAGCGGCAATAACGAGGGTTGAGTCGAGGGCGCCTTCAAGCGTCTTGGGGGACGTGATGTCACGCTGGATAAACTGTGTGAAGAGTGGCATCTTGCTTTGCAAAGCAATACGGTCAGGGAGGTTGTCGGACGTCTTAAGGGCGCGGGCGAGCATCATGTACGCGTCCAGCTTAGAGTCTCGGTCCGCGCCGACCAGTTGCTGTACCGTTGACGCAAGCATGTCGGAGATATTAGTCGGAGACGAAGGGATAACGGCTTCGTAGGCAGTGGCCTTGAGGATGGACTTGGTCGGTCGCGAGGCACTCGACGATGGAGGAAGCACCACAATGGGTGGCGTGGTGTTTGTCTGTGACCTGTCGGCGGTCTCTGTGTACACGGGCGGTTCCTTGTATTCGGCCTTGGCGGAGAACTCGACCTTCTTTTGCCGCGATCCCGTGCTGCCGGTCTTGGTAGCAGAAGACACGAGAGACTGGGCACTGGGGGGTGTATGGAGGCTCGAACGGGGGTCAAGCGGGTTGCATCGGCTAGCAGCCAGCAAAGGCTGTTTCCGGGCAACTTCTACCACCTGTGTCTCCCTAGGTGGCGTCGGTGGTCGTGCCGGGAGAGACTCCAGAAGCCGAGCAGGGGCAACCTCGGCCATACCGACGATGTGCACAAGAAAAGGGGAAGAGATGAAGATAGGAGACGTGGGGAGAGAGCGGCACGCTGCAGAGGCAGCGGACTCGAGTATTAGACTGCCTTCTAGGCGGGCATAGCAGAAGACGAAGCGAGCCAAACGGGCGGACGTGCAAGGCGAGCAACGGGTATGCTCGTCATCAGCCGATGTCGACGAGGGCGGCCGAGCAAAGGAGGCCGGAACACAAACGTAACGAGAGACGAGATCAAGATGACAAAAGAGACGACGGAAACGAGTGCAGGGTCGAAATACAGTGGTCGTGCTTCGCTGCACTGCGATATGGAGCAGAAGCTGGCAGTTGTGTAATGCAGAAATGAACGAGAACCCAGAACGATGCGATGGAAAAGGGATAGCAAACGGCAGAATGAAAGGAAGGCTGGGGATAAATTGAGGAATGCAAGAATTACGAAACAACAGCTGCGAGAAGGAGGGACGTTGTGTTGGCGGGAGAGCGTGCCGGCGAGGAAGGGAGGTGGAAGCGTAGAAGCGTCGTCTGGGTCCTTCCCTAAATGAGCCAAATAGGGTGTGCCTCGCCAGTGGTGAACGCGACGGGTCGCGTCTTTCCAGCTTCGCCAATTTACGCGTGAAAGGCTGCGAGACGTGCCTCTGTCGCGGATTTAGCGTGTCACTCACAGTGTCCCACAGTGGGATGGAGGACAGTGTAGCATACGGTGCACACTAAGCTTTCGCACTCTACGCACAGTCTACAGTGACGTCCACAACACACAGCCCCGGTTACTTTTGGCGGCTGTAGCGGGGTGAGCGGTGACTCGACTTGACCGCCAAAAGTTAGTGGGGTTGTCGTCTGTGCCACTTTACGGCTCGGCCAGTTTGAATGATAACCTGCATGTTCCAGTGTGCCTCTGCAATGTATCCGACGGCCTTCAGTGTCGCTGTTCAGTGGAGCCTGAAAACGATGCTGGCGCCCCCATCGTAACGTCGACCGTAGATGCGTCTTTGACGCACCTTCCCTGCCCGATCTACAGCGCATGACGCACTGACAGCAGGTGCGGTGTCAAGCTTTCGGCAGAAGCCTCATGGGCCTCTTGCTTGGCTGTCCCCCGTTCGTGCTCTGGTTATTTTGGCTTTGTTTTGTCATTTTGTATGCTATTTTTTTGGTTGCGGTCCGGCAGCCTTTGTTCTGTGGCCACCGCCCCTATCCGCCCCTTGCAACCCGCCGGGATCGACGACGCAGGTTCTCCTTGCGTTGACTCTCGTTAAAGCGCTTCAATGCCCTCGCCTCCGCACTCTTTTACGACTGCTTTACCGCCGCTCTGCCATTATACGACCGTTGCCGGAGCCCTGTCAGCGGTTGCTCGACAGGTCTAGATTGAGTCGACCGACGCCTGCCCATTCAGGCCTGGCCGGTTATGTGTGCATCTGCTGTCTGTTGCTGTAACATACCATGGGCGATCCAACGCTGTAGCCAATGGGTCTGGTCTGATCCTGCATGTCTTGTAAGCCCGGCGGTCTTGCGGTGTGTTGCCCGTTGTCATCAGTGGTGCCCAGTCCTTTGTCCCTCCCGCTAAGAAAGCCGCATTAAAGCACACTTGACAGGTGCCTGCCGGCACTCTAGCAAAGCGATGGTTTGCGGATTCTAGTTAGAACGGCCGGAATGGCTCGCTCCTGCTTCCCTGGCGCCGTGGCCTCCTTTGGTGTGCCAGGCTGTCGGTCTGCCGGGCGTCGTGGTCCCTCTCTCTTCCCTCCTTTTTTTCTCCTTGTTTTTGGTCCTTGGCCGTGTTGCGGAGAGCCTTTCATGCGCTGTCCTGCCCAGGAACCCCGTCGCGTATCCATCGGGGGAATTGCAGATCACCGCCCACTCTAGCGCAAGGCGAGCCAGAGACCTGCCTCGTTAGTTCTCGTCAAACCATCCCCTCCGCTCTCCCCTTGCACCTTCCTTCTGTTTGGTTTCTTTGCTTTCTCGGCCAGAGGCTCTCTTTCCGCTTTCCTTTTCTTTGGATGGCCTCTCGGTATCTGCCCTCATTGCTCCTTCCTTCTCTTCATTCTCATCTTTCCTCCTTTTCATATTCTCGGACTTTTGTTGTTCACAGCCATCATCTTCTCGCATCCGCCTAGCTTCACACTTTCACCCGCCTTTCCCGCCGCATCGCATCACCAGTGCACTCGACAGAGCATCGACTTGACGTCACCCGCCATTCGTGCGCACCTATCTGCACAGAGGAAAGCGTGGAAAGAGAAACATAGCATTTTACGACGCAACAATCGGAGAGTTGAAAAGATCTCCCGGCCCAGCAGTAACTCGTCGAGATCGGTCTCCACCTGTGATTTTGACCGTCGTCTCTGTCGCCGCCTCATTGCATCCTTTCGCAGCCTGCCCTGGCAGAATACTCACGTGCGCTGGTCTCTCTGTCGCCGCGCAAATTGCTGCTCCGCGCTTCGCCTGAAAGTGCTTCCGGCCAACGCCGTGTTGTCGCCATCCTCCCCGGTTGCGACGCATTCGCATCGAGTCAGAAACGTCCTGTTGATCCAGGCCAGACCTCATGGGCGCTGCCAAATCCACACTTCTCGTTACACATGCTCGGCCACACCACGAGAAAACGAAAATGGCTCAGCAGCTCCCACAGAGCGGCCTGACCGGCGCAGGTAGGTGTTTGTGTGTTTCGTCCCCGCATGGGCCCTGGCTGTCGCGGACACTCGCCAGCGACAGGTGACACATGACGGTCTGTTACCGCGTTTATGCCATTTCTGCAGCCCAAGTCTATACCCTCCAAAAATAAGCCAGAAAACCATTGCAAATTGCTGACCAAATGTTTCGTCCCCCAGCCAAATTGAAGGCGGTGACCGACCTGGTCAACATCCTTACGCAAGACCTGACAAAATCGAATATGCGTCCACAACGTGAGTGGAAACCAACCCTTTTTTAATATTACATCTCCGAAATGTGCCGGCCCCGCCCATAATTTGACCCCCCGGCGATGCCTGGCACCACTCTGCCCGTCATCATCCATCCAGTCTCATCTATTGTTCAAAAGCTATTTCAAAGCTCATAGGGATAACTGACCATCGCCTCAATGGCTCACAGAACGAGATACGGCCTTAGAAGAGCTCAAGGTCTACGGGCGAGATCCAAAAGACGCGGATCCCATATTTACCATGGGAGTAAGTAGAAGACTTCCAAAAACAACTTGAGAACCGTTTCTTTTCCATTTTAGGAGAATTCCCTTTCGTCTTGCTTTTTTATTCTTTTTTTATGTCTAGACGGGCTCATCGCCAATTCCTCCCACTTTCCCTCTTTAAGGCCCAACACGCTAACTAGTACCCTCGTTACTACAAACAGGGCATTGAAACACTCACAAAACATGCATTTAATAGCTCTTCCGCCACAACATCGCGAAACGCCCTACGATGCCTAGCCAATTCGCTGCTGATCAAGCCAGAAACCCGGCAAATCTTCGTTGACCTAGGTTACCTGGCCAAGGCTTGCAACAAACTCAAGACGGGCAACGTGGACGATGAATTCCTCGTATCACGGATCATCTTCCTCACCACCTATGGCACCAGCGTCAACCTGCAGGTCTTGATTGACCAGCACCACTTGGCCGATGCCATCAACCAAAACATCGCCCGTCATGCCAAGCTGTGTCCGTCAAAACCCGGCAGCAGCGGTAGCGGCGGTAGCAGCCCCAAGGCCAAAGCCAAAGCGGATCCCATGATAGACATGGCGCTCACTGAGACTGTCAAACTGTTGTTCAACGTCACACACTTCTGCACAGGTCGGGCGGACGCGTTTACGCCGTCCATCGCACCAATTGTAACCTTGATTTGCAAACACGATACACCGCAGCCGAAGCCCCTCGATCCGCCGCTGGGTTCCGTGGTCAACGCTCTTTTGACGCTGAACCTGTCCAGCGAGAAGGGACTTGCATCTCTGTTCCCCAAGAGCGAGCCTGCGGCGCTCACGGAACGGCTCATTCAACTTTTGGACCTGTCGCTGCGCAAATATGCCGACACAGAGCTCGACACTGCAGTGCTCCCATTGGTCTCCGCGTTACGCAAGATCTATGAGCTGGCGCCCGTGGGGACCGTTCGGTCGACCATGCACGCCAAACTACTCCCTACCGAGGCCGACCGCAAAAAGGTGCTCGGGCGCGGCGACAGCCTGCCTTCGTTGATTCTCAAGCATACAACGAACGCCTTGGCGCCAGAGCTCCGCAATGCGGTCTCGCACATGCTCTTTGAGCTCTCGGACAAGGATGCAACCAAGTTTGTGCAGAACGTTGGTTACGGCTTTGCCTCGGGTTTCCTATTCCAGAACAACGTGCCCATCCCCGAGGGCGCAACTGACACGTTCCGTGCCGCAGCTGCTGCGGAAGGAGGCAGTGGACGTGCAATCAATGCTGTGACAGGCCAATTTGTTGACGAGGAGACGGTCCCCAACGAGCCCGAGATGACAGACGAAGAAAAGGAGCGCGAGGCCGAGCGCCTGTTTGTACTCTTTGAAAGGTATGCCATAATTTCAGGCTTTAATAATAAACAGGTGTGCTTGGCTAACTGGCGGTGTTCCAGATTGAGAAAAACGGGTATCGTTAATGTCGAAAACCCTGTCGCAACAGCTGCACGAGAGGGCCGCCTCGGCAACGACAAGATTGATGGCAAAGACCGAGTAGAGGAACTGGACGACTAGCCTGCCTGTCTCGATCCGACTTCCGCTATCCGCCTTATTATCATCCGTGCTTCGTTCGAGAAGCGCTCTATTCCTATTTCCTTGATGCCTTCATTTGCGACTGCCACAGCCTTTTTACTACTTGCATTGGCGTTTTGATCTGTTGTGTTGATTTACGTGCTTTTAAAGCCTTCCTTTTCGATCCTGTCTCTTTCGGGTTCACTTGTCATTTATTTTTTCTTTGTCTCTAATATCCTTTCTCCTTTGTGTCTTGGGAAAACGAAGTCGGCATGGTCTCTGATCTTGTGGAGTGACGCCGCCACGACGGGTAGAACGTAATGAGCATGAAGTGAAACGGCAATGACGGTTCATACATTAGACACGGGAGTATACTAGTCGAAGATGGAAGTAGAATATATGACACAAAAACAAGAATCGTGAAGAATCAAGGAGTGTATGTCGAAATGTTGTGGCCTTGTCTCATGTGTGACCTATCACGTGCTACGTCGTAGGTTGTTGCGACGCCTTCGTTTCCCTACGAGCAAGCAGGAGTCTGCACCAGCTGGTAGGCGGCCTGTGTCGGCCCTAACAGCCGTCCTGGAGGAGCCTGCGCGCGACTGGACCTTCCCTGTGTCTCGAGAAACGGCACCGTAGCTTCCACCCATCTTACCTTCCCATTTACTCTTCTATTTTCCTTCTCTTGTTTTGTTTTCCTCCGCATCGTCTCATTTGCCGACGCCACGATACTGCCACCCATTCTTTCACCTTGTTTTCAGTTACGCGGTCGCATTTAAGATACGTACCCATTGTTCGTCGGGCCTAAGTCTGTCGCGCCCCGCTCCTTTGCCCGCGTTGCCGTCTCGCACTGGCGCATCCACCAAGTCGCGTCACATTGACGTCGAGACGTAACGATACGGCGACAGGACTGTGACAACCCACGCGCTTCCTCCTCATACCAAGCCTCTCCTTTTCCTCAATCGCATCGCATTCCCAACGGATTCCCTCTTCTCGTCATCCACCAGCCTGTTCTTTGGGCGCTCAACGTCCGTGATTGAACCGCCGGTTCCAGTAACATCAGAGTAGGTAGCGCATGCGTCGTGCTTTGTATTTTTTTTTTGTACCACCGCACGTTGTTTGCAGTTGCAACTTGTCGTGCATTGTGGTTTTATTGTGTCAGGTCGTACATTTAGAGTTTGCGACAAAGGAGCGCGCTTTGTGGTATCCAGTGCGAAAATATCGAATTGCGCGCGACGCTCTTTGTGATGCATCTGACATGTCTAATTTTCTTTATCATTGTCGTCGCGCGTTACACTGGCAACATCCCGGCCCTGTCCATAGCAAAGATCGGATGGCGCTGCTGTCGTTGCTCTTCGGCAGTCGAAATGTGGGCGTAGGCGCATTGTGGTGACTTTCATGTCAAGAGGAGGAAATCGCAATATCACGTCAACAAACCGCGCTATCTCACGTCGTACAACGATTTTGGCATCATTTCGTCCTGTTCTTACCGTTTCACGTTAACCGTTCATTTTCCTTCCAAACTGACATTCACCCTTATCCTACAGAACAAGCATCATGCCTCGCGCGGTGGAACGCGTCAGTGGCCCGACGCAAGTCGCTGGCCCTGCACAGTCGAGCGACGCGACACCGACGATCGTGCGTCTGTCGGCGGACGACGAGGCTGACAACAACATTGACGATGAGACAGCCGCCGCAGCTAGCCTAGTTGTCAGCGACATTCTAAAGGAGGCCACGAAGCCCAAAGCGGGCGCGGCCGCGAAAGTCAACGGCAAGACGCCAACGCCCACACCAGGGACAAAGGACGACGAGACCAAGGATGACGAGCCCGAACAGACCAGTGCATCGGGTCGTTCTGCGAGAAAACGCGCCCCGCGTGTTCCTCCGGCCGCTGCCAGGGCCACCCCGTCCACCAAGTCTACGGCACACACACCTCGGGCTGGCACGGCGACCAAGCGCAAGGCAACAGATCACGCCGAGACACCAGCGTCCAAGCGTGGGCGGTCTGCACAGTCAAGACGACCTGCGTCCTCGGCAGCCAAATCTACGGCGGTCGAGGACAAAGAGAATGTGGAGAAGGAGGTTGACAATGACGACAAAGCCGCCACAAAAGCAACGCCGGCCAAGCGCGGCCGCCAGCCCGGTGCCTCGACGGGTGCTGCTACACCGAGCAAGAAAGCCGGCCGTCCTGCCAAGGCTGCTGGTGAAAAAGCGGCGCCCAAGCCGGCCTCCACGTTCCCGTCGGGTGCCCGCCGAGGCCGCCCGCCCGGCAGCAAGAATGCCACCTCTGGTAGCAGCCCAGTCAAGGCTCGTCCTCTAACAGGCCGTCAGGCAGCACTCAAGGCGCACAAGATTGCCACGGCTCCGCCGCCGCCCAAACGTTCGGCCGCCACTTCTGCGGCCTCGGCCACCGGCAAGAAGAGTGGCCGCAAGCCCGGCGCAACAACCAAGACGACCAAGACGACAAAGACGACAAAGACGACCAAGACGGCCGCTTCCACGACCGGCAAAAAGCGTGGCCCCAAGCCCAAGGAGGAGGCGGCCGAATACGTGGTGGAGTCGATTGACGCGGACCGCGTCAATCCAGTGACTTCAGTGATCGAGTACAACGTCAAGTGGGCCGGCTACTCGGCGAGCGAAAACACTTGGGAACCGCGGGCCAACCTGACCGGATGCGAAGCGCTTCTGAAGGCGTATGAGAAGGAGAAGAAGTAGGGCCGGCAAGAGACCGTTGTCGTTACTACTGTGATTTTTGCTTGTTCGTGTTTCAAAGCTTTATGGGTGTATCTACGGGGCATTTTTAAGTCCCAACAACAAGGGCAGGATTTTTACGGTATCTGGGCAAAGGGTCAGGAAATGGGGGAGTTGTATGAGAATTGGCTGGAGGTCTTGTAGGAAAGAATCGGGCGGATACCAAATAGCTATTTTGCTTACTACATCTTCATCCGTCAATGCAAATTATCAATCGTCACTCGCGTCATTATTTCAGAAGTACAATATAAACAGGCGCGCATGTCATCAGGTATTCAGTATGTCGTAATACACATTAACCAATGAGCATCCTCGCATCGCGCCTAAGCCAGCCTTGCGCCATGGCCGAACTGGAAAGCACCCAAACCGCTTGCCCGTCAACAATTAACATAACCGTCCTCTGTAGTACAAAAATTGACAGCAATGGGCTGGCCAACAAGGGCAACGAAGCCACGACGACGTCATACTGGCACTGTCAGCTGGGTCAAAACGACGTTGCTATTTGTATGCGCCACGACAGCAACGGCTTACCAGGTTCCCAGTCCCGGCCAACAGCCCCTTGTCGTGGACAGCAATGGCGCTGCATTTCATGGCGAGACCAACCTTGCCTCCATCTCCGGCGCACCCAAGGCTGCCATTGCTTCCAGTCCGTTTGACGATGCCTTTCGTGCGCTCGTCGCTGACAATCTGGCAACGTGGCACGTGCCGGGCGTCGCGATCGCGGTGGTAGACGGCGACCTCGCGTGGTCAGAGGGTTTCGGGACAGCCGTATATCCAGACAAGGCCGTGACGCCCGACACGCTGTTCTACACGGCCAGCACGACGAAAGCGTTTGTAGCAGCCGCATTGGCGCTCATGGTCGACAGCGGCAACTATTCCGTCGGGAGCGGACAGCAGAAGCTCGACTGGACGACGCCACTGTCCACCATCTTGCCAGACGACTTTGTTGTCGGCAGCGAGTATGCTGGTCGCAGCCGCGACACGACGACCGACCGCGACCACGCCTGGGCCACGGCTCGTCTGACGGTCGAAGACGCCCTGGCACACCGCACAGGCCTCGCGGGACACGACCCGTCCCGGTCGCGGCGGTATGGTCTGGCCCCCGACAGCGCCGGCCGCAACGCAACGGTGCGCGATGTCACGCGAAGTCTGCGATACCTGCCGCTGCACACGTCGCCGCGGACCGAGTGGCGGTACTGCAACCTGATGTACCTGGTGCTGTCGCACGCGGTGGAGACGCTGGCGGGCGGCCAGTGGCTGGGAGACATTCTGCACGACTGGTTGTGGCAGCCATTGGGCATGTCGTCGACGTTTTTAAGCCTAGACGACGCGCGGGCGGCGCCCAGAGAAAATGTGCTTGCACAGGGATATTACTATGACACCGACCAGGACGAGTACGTGGGTGTCCCGCATATGCCGCTGGAGGAGGTGAGCGGCGCGGGCGGCATCATCTCGTCGGTCAACGACTACGCGCGGTGGTTGCGGTGCTGGATCGACGGGCCGGCGTTTTCGAGCAAAGGGAGCAACAGCAGCACGGCAGATGTCTGTGGGGGCATTCCGTTCCAGCGGCCCAGTCTCGACGCCGTGTTGGCACCAAAGATGTTCCTCGGAAAGAGCACAGCCTCGCCGGCGCCATTTGATGCGCCCTTGGCGTATGCCAGTGCCTGGACAACAGGTTCCTACAAAGGACATCGGTTCTGGGGGCACTCGGGCGGCAGCAAGTAAGTACATGCATGCTCTCTGCCAGCTACATGCAGTTGTAATCGCAGACGGACTAACAACCATCAGTGCATTTGGCGCGGAGGTGTACTTCTTTCCCGACGACCGCTTCGGCGTTGTGCTCTTTGGCAACACGGCCACCACGTCCAACATGGCCGAGCTGATCCTGCTCTGGCACCTGGCAAGTGAGCGCTTTGGCATCCCGGCGGACGAGCGCTATGATTGGGATGCTCGGTTCCGTCGATCGGTTAAAGCACGCGCCGCGCGCATCGATGGTGCGCTGGACCGTCTTTACCCGGGTCGCGCAGAGCCGCCTTTACAACCGTCGCTGCCTCTAGTCGACTATACAGGCACCTACCACCATCCCGCTTACCAGAACATGACAATCGAGTTGGCCCGCAAGGACAGCGGGCACAAAATAAACAGCAGAAACAACTACGAGGTGGCGTTCACAGCCGAGCGCCACGACTACACGTGGCCGAAGCTGTGCGAATTTGTGCACGTCTCAGGCGAGTATTGGCTTCTGTACACAGATATGTTGTACGAGCACAGCGGCAACTTCAAGAGCTACGGGCGCGCTTGGTTCGAGGTTAGCGCCGGTGGGCGGGCGCATACGCTCGTGGTCGAGTTCTGGAACGCCGACGACGACACCGTCGAGGGTGTCATTCCGTTTTCGAGGGTGGACAACGGCGAGACTTGACGTAGAGGCTTCACGGTATAGAATAATCTCTTCGAGAACTATTTATTGTTAGCTGGCGCAATCAATGATTCAAAGAGTGAGACCAGATCGACAGCAATGTCGCCCAGCTTCAACACAACCCAGTGCATGTGCAAGCGCAATAATCAGACTGTTGAGCTTGATTTGTGTGTCTTGAGAATCAACATGGAGTTTGATTTCAGTTGGCCGTTCAAAGGTTTAATCATCATCTAGAGCGCCGCGCGCACTAGGTTGTGTTGTTGGCGCTTTTAACGTGCAATGCATCATAATACTCACAAATTGGGCCGTCTCCATTGATAATGTCGGCGTGCAGCCAACAATGAAGAGACGACAAGGCTGGTGTTTTGTGTTCATGGCGTGGAAGAAGAAGAAGAAGAAGGGGACGAAATCTGGAGCTGTCGATTTTTTACAATTTATATGGGCCACCAGATGGGCAGAAACGTCTACACCGCCTTGTGCTCAGACTCCACCGCGACCACACTGTTTGCATAGCAACAACAGTGGTCGTAGCTGCCTTCTCTGCGCCGCCCTCCAGAAACCTCATCCACTAAAAATGACGGGCAGGTGCAACGCCCAACAAAAATGTCACACATGGCTGATTGGCTTGAGTAGCCCAAGACAAGGCAGGAGCAACCCCACCTTTACCAATCGTAGCGCATTTTGCGCAACCCCGAACGGTAACCCCGCTGGACAGCAGCGCGCCGTCGCTCCTGCCTTGTGTTTTCGACCTTACCCCCTCATCCAAGGCCTAAAGCTAGCTACCCTTTTTCACCCTTTTTCTTCGTCTCTATCGTCTTGCTTTCTCCTGTTTTCTCCTGTCTCTTTTCAACGTCAAACGAAGCAAACCACACCTCACGTCGCCCACGTTGTTTCTTTCTTGTCTTTGATACCCCTCATACATCCGTCAAAATGGCGAACGGTAAGTACAGAAAAGGCGCATCAGAGGAGGGACGGACACTAGGAGAAGATGGAATGGTTGAAACGGAGATCGAGAAACGAAGATGGGAAAGAAAACATTGCGCTCTCCTGTTCGGTCACATGCTGCCTCAGTCGCGCTGTTTATCTGGCCGGCCTCCTTTCTTTACCTCTATTCATCGTCCGCCCGCGTGCTAACGCTTGTCTCCGCAGATTTCCAGAACGTTGCGCGTATGTCCAACCCTTCCTGATTTTGGCATATGTCCATCTCCAACTCCATGATATGCGGTCGCGATGCCGCGATGACGCGAGCCGACATCACGAATTCTTAATCCGAGACTCGTCGTCACATGCACACACAGACGCACCTCGAACCCCGATGCTAACCGTTGTTTTCGTCCGCGCACAGAGCAGTTTGTTGCTTTCTACTACAACACCTTTGACACCGACCGCACGCAGCTGCAAAGCCTCTACGTAAGACTCTCCCGGCCATGAAGATGCAAAGAGGGGCACCAGCGCCACCTCTGGACGGTCACCTTTGCCCAGTGTAATTGGATGGCTCAGAGGCGACGGCAGACGAACGACAACGAACGAGGCAGAGAAGCTGCCTTTGGGCATGCATTGGGCCCCGATAAAGTTGACACACACTTGCTAACCAATCGCCGAAACCAGCGCGACAACTCCATGCTGACGTTCGAGTCGTCCTCGGTCCTCGGTGCCGTCGCCATTGTCGAGAAGCTCAAGGTGAGTCGAGGACAGCATACTACGGAGCTGCAATGGCACTTGCTAAAGCCGTTCCCAGAACCTCCCTTTCCAGCGTGTCAAGCACGTCACGTCCACCCTCGACCCCCAACCCACCGTTGGCGACGGCGTCATTGTCCTCGTCACTGGCCAGCTGCAGGTCGACGACGAGGAGCGCCCCATGAACTTCACCCAGGTCTTCCACCTGGCCAAGGACGGCGCCAACTACTTTGTGTACAACGACGTCTTCAAGCTGATCTTTGGTTAAGCGAAAGGGACGGGCGGTTGGCTGTACAGGAGAAGTGTCTGATTGGTAGACATATATATGCTTCACCGTTGGGAAACTGGCATTAAATATCTTCCATTCACCGACATTGCGAAATTCAATACAAAATACACTTGCATATCACAATGCTGGCAAGAAGATGAACAACGTGTGCTTCGTGAAATGGTAACATGAAAAAATAGCAGCTAGAACGATGCGAAACAATGGACCAAAACGCCTATCCTGACAATGTGTGTATGTACAAGGGCACGTCATACAAATAACCCCCTCGCTGTGCCATTTACCTCACACCTCATCACCGTCGTCAATAATAACATTGCGGATCCGCACCCCCTGGCTCTCTACGCTGTATCGCCGCGTCAGACCAAACTGCCGCGCCCCGGCCAGCTGTCGGTACGCCTCCTCGCCACCACCCACCATGACCATCGCTAACGGCTGCCACCGCACCAGTCCGCTTGGCGTCCGCTGCGTCTCGTCCAGCAGCGGGCGTACAAAGTCTTGCGGGTCGTCATGGAACGTCATGGGCGACAGTGGGCCGCCGGGACCGCTGCTGCCGACGCGCACGTCGTCATCGTCGCTCACGACCACAACCAGCTGCAGCCGCCGGGGGCTCGCCGCAAACGACGGGATGTTGGCGAGCTTGTCGGAAAAGGTGCAGCCGCCACGGCGCAAAACGAGCACTTGGTGGTCGCGCACGGCCGTTTCGGGCAGGGGCACATCACATGCTTGGCCACCGGCGTAGACAGAGCGCCACGGCAGCAGATCCAGCGACACGGGACCCGATGCGGGGAGGACGGCGCCGGCAGGGATGTCAATGGACGGCAACGACGCGGCACCGATGCCCGTGGGCGTGACACCGGTCGAGTTCAGGACGACATTAAGGGGCGGTCCAGTTGACCGTCGGCGGCCAGCCCCGCCGCTTTTGTTGCAGAAGGATGCGTGGTGGAGCGGATGTCGCCGCTGGCCCATGGACGATCCGGGCACGGGCGTGGCATGGGCCGGTCCGTCGAGCGAAGACACGATCTGGCGCCAAAAGGACTTGACGAGCGTCGTCAGCCCAGATGTGCTCGCGCAAGATTGATCGTCTGCGGTTTGGCCCTCTTCGATCGCGTCACGATTGTCGTGGTGGGGAGCGCCATGGCTGTGATCGTTGGTCTCACGTTCGTCTGTGCCATCCTCAGTGTCTGCGTTGCTGCTGTCGTCGAGGAGCACCACAACTGGGCCGTCCGGCTCGCCCTCCTGTGGCGAGCTCATCCACACCGCGTGGTGGAGGTGATGCAGCTTGGCTATGGTGGGGTCGCGCACCAAATTGAAGCGCGCATCCGAAATGTGGCTGACCAGCGCACGGTCGAGCAAGAGCCCCTCGTCGCGGCCCAGAGGTACACCGTTGACGCGTGTCACTCGCCACGACCTTTCGCCATTTTCTTCTTCTAATCGGAAGATCAGCTTCAAGCCCGATATGCTGTTGACGCGGATCTTGTCGGGTGCGACACGGTTCAGCAGGTTGGCGCCGGACAGCAGGTTGCCGTGGATGCCGTTGCCGTTGCCCTGTCCCGCAACGGCGGCCTCGGGCGGCTGTGCTGAGAACTCGAGGCTCATCTCGGTTGGTTGCCGCACCTTGGATGAGGTCCCATTGGTAGGGAGCATGGCCTCCGGGAGCGTCCAAGGAAAAAAGGAGGATGCATGTCGCTTCGGACGGCCGCTGGCACTGGTGCTGGCATTGCCTTCGGCGCCCTTTGCCGGCATCAAGTGCAACTCAAGCATCTTGGCCGCATGGTAGATGTTTTTGCGCGCCGTCACAGCAGAACCTGTAAAAAGATCGGGGTGTGGTGGCAGGGGGCATACATTTGTAAAGCCGTCGTTGTCGTACCAGCCCAGATCGCCGGCGTCAGTTGTATCCGGCTCCGGTTGACCAGGAATACCGGAACGCGTGGGCTCAGGCTCCTTAGTCCCTTCGGTGTTTGTGATTTTCGATTCTTTCGTTTTCTTTGTTTCTGTCGTAGTATTCGTAGTAGCCGTCTTATCCTTCTTTGCGTTGTTCGTTCTCACATTTTCGCTTTTCAAGCTGTCAGGCGCGCGCCGGCGCTTGGGTATAATAAGGGGGTGGCCCTCGGTCGTAAACACATAGGCCGCGTCGAGCGAGTTCAGCGGGTGGCGGTCGTCGTACAGCAAGTACATGTACTTGGCAGTCTCGCCCAAAAAGAAACTTTCCATGCGATCCGACATCTCGCCGCTCATCACATTCTGCAGGCCGGCCCAGCCGCACTCGGTCCAGCAGCGCCGCGTAATGTCGCGCTGCACCATCTCGCCCACGTACAGGTACCACGGGTCCTTGGTCGCCCGATAGATGTGGTACACAGACTCGATAAACTCGGGCCGCAGCGGCCACCATCCCAGGCCGCCCTCGACCGTGCGGTCCCTTACAGACCAGCGCTCCGGCAGCGCCGCATACTTGGCCCACACGGCCGTGTACAGCAGGTTCGTCTCGATGGCTTCCTCCAACTCACCGGCCAGTGTCAGGAGGCCTGAGTAGTAGGCGCCCAGGCTGTCAATCCACTGCGCAGCCAGAGAACCAGTCCATAGATTGACGTTGACATAGTGAGGGTGCTCACGGTCGCTATACAGGTGGCGCTTTATGGCCGCATGCGCCAGGTGCCAAGCATTCAAAAACGACTCGGGCGAGTTCTCCGCGTCGCTCAGAACGGGGAAAATGGCGTTGGGGTCGTGCCACACGAGCGCAGTCTCAGCCCCGGTCGTGGCGTCCTGTATCCGGACGGGAACGCGGTGGTGCGCCGGTGGGCGTGCAGCCAGTGTGCGGTTGGGCAGGTCGTGGCCCGACAACAGGATGTGCGTCTTAAGGGCATACTCAAAGAAGCTGTCGGCGCCCGCACCAATCACCGAGTAGGCACCGATCCACCCACCCTGCTCGGCATCGACGCCTGCGCCGATGAGGCCAATGTCGCTGCGACGGTACCAAACGGCCCAGAAGGCGCGTTTGGCCAGCTGCTCGAAGCGCAGGTCACCCGTGAGCCGGCTCAGCACCGTGAATTCGAGCACTAGACTGCCAGCTCCGGCGCTGCAGGTCTCCGTGATCTCGACCGGGCCACTCGCCCTCTGTCGTGCTGACCCGTCGCTGCCATCATTGCCCGTGCTGTCGCCATGCAACGGTGAGTTGACGTAAAAGGGAATGCCGTGGCGCAAGTTGACGCGCGGGTAGGGCATCCCCGTGGGCGTATAAAAGGCGGGTAAGAGGCGAGTGGCCAAGTCGAGGGCCAGGCGCAGCAGCTGGCCGTCGTAGACAAAATTGTTTGGCCACGGGATAGGCGTCTGCCGTTCGTCTGGATGCGCTGGTGCTGGCGGCGGCACGTACCCCGAAATGGGCAGCTCGCCCACAGCAAAGAGGTGGGCACTCAGCAGACCGCCGACGCCGCGGATGACCGTCTCAAACACCTGCACCTTGCTGTCCATGTCAAACCCCCGTCGCGGAGGCCGGCGCCTGAGGGCCCCGGCCGTCCATCACCGTACTGTTCAACCAGTGCCGCAACACCGTCCTGGAAGTCTCGGAGCGCTTTTGCACCAGTATCGCCGTCTTCGGGAGGTGCCGATGCCAGGATGGCCAGTGTCGAGAGACTGTCGATGAGGGTGAGGGAGTAGTTTCCGAGGACGTCGTTAAGTTCCACGTTGCGCGGGTTGAGGTTGTCTCTCGTCAAGGGCACGCAGGAAACAGGTCGCAGCTGGTAAGGGAGGGTTTCAGTCAGTCACATGGTCGTCAATCTACACTCCTAGGACCTGCACAAACCTCATCTTCGGGAAAGGCAATGTGCATATAGTTGTTGAAGCCGTGGTAGAACATGTCAACTGTTGCACGCCGCAGATCCGCCATGCGGTCGGGTCCCATCATGGCTTGCGCGAACGGCAGCCATGAACATGCCTGAAGCAGGAGCAATATTGGCAGCAGAAACGACGCCGTCCGCGAGCGCACGTGTCCGCCTACGGCCGCCGCAGCCATTGGCCGCCGGTCGATGCCTCCGAGTCCAGACATCACCAACAAAGGCAGTCCGATAAGGAGACTGGAGAATGCATAGGAGAAAATGTGTCGCTGCCAAAGCAGTGGAATAAAACGAAACGAAAGCCGCTCGTTGCAGGCAGCAATGAAAGGGGGGAAAGGTGGGCAAGGAAAGATGGGATGAAAGTTTGTAATCAACTTCCTCCTGCATCCACCTCACGTGGTATTATCGCAGGGCCTGGAATGCTAAACTGTCCCAGAAATCAGGGATCGCGCACCTCCAACCAGAAATCGAACTAGGGACGGCAGGGGTATTTTGGGCAACGTCGCCTGGACTTGCGAGGCTCGTCTGCATAATAGATGTGGCTGATTCTGGCGAGGCTGAACTGTGGCGCAATTTGTGTCACGTGATAATGCATCAACATCGAGCGTCTTTTAATTTAAGACGCTGCCAGTTGCCCAGTATCCGACAGCAGCCGCTTGTCTTCTTATGAATTTGCACCTGGAATTTTGGTACTTTATATTCTATATACTCGTATGGTCTTGCCTGGTGGCTGCAAACAGCCAAAGGCGGTGGTGTCCCACATCGAGGATTAGTAACCAGCGACAACAAATCATTTTGATGGGTCACATGCGATCTTGACTTTGTCATTTTATTTCATCGGACAACGTATGTCGAACTTGTCTTTCATTGTAATTATATCACATCAATGAGATCTTTAATCTGCTTTCTGTCTTTATCTGACACGTGTTTTGTTTTATTTGTATTATATTTTATTTGCATTATAATTATTAAATTTCGATAGTTAATCATTAATGATGAGAAAACACATTTCTTGCTCATTATTCTTCGTCGTTCATCAGCGGCGAACAAATATTGTGGCCCCCCTGCTCGTTGCTCCCTGTTAAACGTCCAATGAAACACAATTTCCTACCTACCAGTATGACACTTCCTCCTGTCACCTTTGTGAAAATTGTGTCGAGTATTGGCCAACAGACAACAAACATGCACTAGAATGAAAAGTATCAATACAACCATCCAACGACACAACATACGAACTACCGTGATTAATGTCGTGACTGAGTAAGAAGGCAATGCACCAAATTCTCATCCCTTCTTCCTTCACAATAACTCTTTATCGTTGGCCATATCGAATTTTGTTATTTTCTGGATCGTTTCCCCTTTCGGTCCTGGATTGGTCCATCTGTCATCCGGATGAATCCGAAAGGAACGCGGCCAACAACGTGTCACAGAAGCTGTTATTTATCTGTTGCAGCTAAAAGTAACGTGACAGGACCAAAAAATGGAACAAGTGAGAGCAACAGAAGCTAGTAGCTGCAAAAAGATGTGATGAGCAGGACACCAAACAAAATAGATAAAAGGCCAGTAAAATTACAATAATATAAGTCGCGTTTAATACGACGACTTTAGATCCGATGTACAGTTAATGTCATGCGAGCCCCGTATACATGGCATATCGTACGCATATTGCTGCTTTGGATATTTGCAATATTGCTATGAGTACGGGATAGATTTTCTGAGAAAATGGGTTCCAAGGTAAAAAGACCATTGATTGCGTGTCAGAAATGATATTTAAACCTTAGACTATTACAACGAACAGTAGACAAGAGAGACGAGAAAAAAATACTCTGGAACCATAAACAAAAACCAAAAAAAAAAAAAAAAAAAAAAAAAAAAACAAATGGGAAAAAAAGACCAGACACGATGACAAAATCATCAAACTGACGAAATTAGTCCCATAACATACCAATGACGAAAAGCAAAACGAAAAACCAAAAACCCCGGTGACCAAAAATAAAATAGGGCAGCCCCTTATCTGTATACGAAGCACTCAACAATACTCCAAGCCATGTTTTGTCCCATAAAACCCAGACCTTGATTGCCCAAACCCAATTTGGATGTCGATACCAAAAACAAAACCAAAGTGTGAGGGACATGCGATCCATCAATATAAAAAGAAATAGGGAAACCAGTTGGGGGAATCGATGCAAACAAACAAGAAATATAACAAAAAACAAACAAGTAAAACACAAAACTTGGACCTCCCAGACAAAATATGAGATCTTCAAAAGGTAGCTAGACCACATGCCCCCAAGCGAACAAGCGGCAAGGAATAGGTGATGGTGAACATAGGGTAACATTCCACAAGAATAAAATGAATGTAAGAAAGGTGCAAAATCAAGGAAACATAGAAGGGAAGCAGCGAAAGAGCATTAAAAAAAGACAAAAAAGAAGAAACAGACGAAGTCACCAACAAGGCGAAACTCGAGACGGAATCCTTCGCTAATGAGGTGACATGTGAAGGTGCATGCCCGTACCCCCAGGGGAAGGAGACTGCTGTGTACGCGAGTAGGTCGAAGTGCTAGACTGGGGGGTCGCGTTGTCCATAGATTGATCAATGGGCGAGTTGCTGTGGCCGGAACTAAGTGCGTCCTCGGCGTAGTCGTTCGAGCCGTGCCGGAGTGCCAGAGTATCCGCGAGAGCCGACGACTGTTCCTCGGTCAGATCCGCCGGCTCAATGTTGTAGATGCACGCTTCGTCGGCGTGGGCTTGGTGTGGACTCGGAAGGGGGTACTGCTGGTTTCCAGGCATATAGCCATTGTTGCTCCACACGGGCGCCATCACCGTCGACTGAGCGCGCCCCCGTTGCGACGAGCTCGCAGCCTGCAGCTTCTTGCGCGTGATATTGCGGCGGTTGCGGAGGCTGGTGTTGGGATCTGGAGCCGGCTCCTCGAAACCAATGCGACAGGCAATCGACTCAACGTCGGCTGGCTTCCACTCAAAGCTCTTGCTCTTGCCATCCTGGGCATTGATGTCGTTGAGCATTTTGGCGTAACGTACATACTTGGCCTTTTCTTCCCTCTCGTAGACCATCATGAAGTTTTCCAACTGCGGTATATTGTTAGCCACCTTGACGCCTGACCGTGCGAACAACAATGAACGAAATAAAGCCGAAACGTACCATGTATTTAGGATATCTCGCAAACCGACGCCTGGCGCGGGTGAGTGTCATCTGGAGGCGGGCATTTGAACACTGGCCATCGGGGAACTCCACCTGGAACTTCGACGCAACATATTCCCACAGTCCCTTGCCTTGTAGAGAACTGTGCGTCTGGCGCTGGTTGAAGATGAACTGAGCTTGCTCTGGTGCCTGGTGATTCAACTTGATTTCGTCGGTATCCGAAACCAACAGGCTCTCCTTGTCGGGCGTGAGAGCCTTGCGGAAGCTGTCTGACGCAAAGCGAGGCCGATTTGGGCTCGTCACATCAGCAGTGCCGTTGGCTTGGAACAGCTGGCTAACGTCACCGATGGAGCCAGCCTGGGTGCGCGGCGTGCGGCTTTGGTCGTTGACTGTGGCAGGTGGCAGACGGCGGTAGTTTGAGCCTCCCGGCACGTCGGTGCTCTGTGGAGCCTGAGCCAGCGATGCGATCGGGGCCATGCTGGAGTAGTCACTGGCCATAGTGCGGTCGGTGCGGTAGGTCATCGGTCGAGGGTGGGAGAGAAGCGGTGCCAGGCCTTGCGGGTGCTGCGGATGCTGCTGTTGCTGATGGCCGTGCTGTGTCGGCGGCGCCCCATACGGAGAGTACATGGCCGGACCGGGCGGCGGGAGACGCTGTTGGGCCTGGGTCAGATACTGGGAGCTCCCGGCATTCATGGCAGGGCTGTACGAGTACACAGAGGGCGAGCCAGTGGTCTCGTCGGGATGTGACGGTGCAGTCGCCGTGTAGGAGCCGAACTGGTAGCTATCCATGGTGGTGGGAAGGCCTTCCTCCTTGGGAGACTGGTACGAGTAGCTACTCATGTCATAGGCAGGCGCGACTGAAGGTTGGCCTGTGATGGGCGGTGCTTCGGACGCGTTCTCATAAGCATACTGCATGCCGGAGGAAGGCGGCGTTGGCTGCTGGTTATGAGGGTAGTGATGATTTCCGGAGTGAGACATTGCCGTTGAGTGATCTAGGAGCAGTGCTTTGGCCGGGTCGTCTGAATGAGCAGATACAGTGGGAAGTGAAATTTGAGCCCTTTTGTTAACCGGTTGCTGGTGTTGGTGTTGATGTTGGTGTTGGTGTTGGGGCCTCTGTGTATTGAAGAAAGACAGGTTGCGGGACAACGGTGATCCAGAAACAGATGTTGGCGTCAACAGACTATCCGAGGACGTTGGTAGAGTGAACTTGGAGACTTGCTGTGTAAAAGGAGAGAGACGGAGGGGGAAAGATGTCAGTAGATATAATGGAATTTTTACAAAGTCGAGAAGTTGAAGGAGAGCAAGGTGAGAGGGGAATGGGTCGGAAAGAGGAAGACGGAAAAAAAAGAAACAGGAGGGGGTGGGTATTTATCAAAAAGAGAAGGACTGCAGAAAAGAGAAAAATAAAGAGAGGAAAGAACGAAGATGAACAGGGTACTGTAGCAGACAGGCTTGGGGGCAAGAGGGAGGGAGATTGGGATGGGCTTGACATGGCAAAGGGCTCAAGACGAGGAAAGAGCAGGAGCCAGCGCACCAAACCAAGCGGCTAACAGCGCTAGCAGAGAGGCCAGAGGCGTCTGCTGGCTCTAACGACCCCTCGTCTGTAGGGCTCTGGACTCTCTTCGCCTCTGAAGACGCTAAACTAGGGGAGGCGCTATTGGGTCGTGTGTAAGTCGTAGAGGTGAATGTGACAATATACAATATACATACCGTGCTGTACCGGGCCATATCTTGCTGCGTAGAAAAGGTGGCCGATGTCGAAGAGGTGGCGGAGCCGATATCAATCCCCACAGTCGAGTTGATATGCATGCTGCTGAATACGCTTTCGATTCGGCCGACGCGTGTTTTTGAGGTAGTTTTGACTCGCTCCAGTTGATGTTGATGGGCCTTGGGATAAGGCTGATGCAAAGGGAGCGTGCGGTCCGGATTGAGACGCAATGATATCGGAGAGGTCAGGTCATCAGCAAGCGCACCCGAAAATCTCTCACTGGAAGCTATTTGTTGTGACCTTTCGTCCACGGGTCGGTTTTGATGTAGATTTGTTTTGTTCTGGTCTGAGACTCGAGCTGTCTTAGCGAATAAATGGTGAGATAGACAGAAGGAGAGAAGAAGTCTGGAGAGGCGGACAAAGGATAGCGAGCGATTGCGGCAAGGGTGGCTGCAGGTCGTAGGTGGCAGAGACAAAAAAGATGCCTGTAGAGAGACAATACAAGAGATACTTAGGGTCGGCCGACAAATGGATAAGTGATGGTTTCGGAAAGATGTTTTTGGTCCCTGGTCATGCCTTTCTCTTCTATTTTCCTTTTCCTTTTCTGATTTTGGTTTCGTTCTGGTGTCCTGTTTAGTCTCGATGCTTGCTTTGTAGTGGTCTTGACGATCACACTCCACCAGGTATGCGAATGCAAGAACAAAGGTGCCAAATGGCCAAGTGAGCACCGTGGAAATGTGGCTGTTCTGAAATTGTCAAGAACAAAGGCAAAAACTGGCGTGAGCGTGTACGTGTATGATATGCGTGTCTTTGAAAGGCGTGGGGAAGACAAAACTAAGAGGCAAGAGCAGACAGGAAGTGAAGAAGCCACTGCGACGAGGTATGCAGTTGCACAATATTTTTTTTGTTACGAAAGAAGGGTAAATTCTACAGATCTTTCTGCTTGTAGAAGCAAGGGAGGCGAAGATGTTTCAAGACGATGAGGCAAGTGAGAACCAAGCACAAGATAGTTTTATAAATAGGATGGGAGCACCAAGTAGTAGAGACGACTTTTTTTTGGGGGGGGGGGGGCATTCAAATGTGGACTGAAATGGATGCAAAAAAGCAAAACGAACAACTTTGAAACGAAAAGAGGGAGGAGAGGCAACCATGAAATAGTCCTGGCCTCATAGACGACCCCATGACGTTGGGGGCCGAAAACAATACGTCCAGTCGAGGTGGAACGGATATTCTCGCAGAACGTTGCAGCAACACTGCAAGCAAGGCATTCCATTGTGCTCTCGTTGCATGTTGAATCTACGAATAAGAAGTTGGGCATTTGCTTGTAAATGACTATGTCTTTCCGGCTGATGAACGTACATCGACAGTTATGATGATTGCCCACATTGCTGTTTACGCGACATACGATGAGGCACACGTTTTTGAACCCAAGAAGGACGAGACGGTAAAAGTAATTACGTTTTTACTTTGCACGAAATCCGCTCAAGTAACACCAAAAGAGACTTGTGTGCTCGGTAATCATGGTCTCTAGATTTTCTCTGCCAGACAGACAGAAGACAAAGCAACAGGACCTGCCCTTTCCTACAGTACAGGCAATATCAACCGGCGTGTAAGTTGCGGGTGTTGGTTGTTTGTGTTGTGATGTGGAGGTGAGCGTTTTGTGAGATGGGGGGGTGTGAGGGCAAAGACTAAGGGAGCGTAGTGAAATAACGTGAGGTGGTGTGGGCAGACCAAAACTAAGCGGCCATTTTGTAGTGCATTTTTGCATCCACCTTGACGAGTCTACGTCGTAATTATCTGTCCCAGGCTTGGCTGGGACCCTTGCCGTTGCGGGGCAGGGCGTGGGAGTAACAAGGGAGGAGAATGGAGTGCTTTGGGCGAGGGGAGGGTTGTGCGGCTGTTTGCCATGGGTGCATACAAGATGTCAGGGTATGCGGGGACGAGATACCCTCGAGACCGGATTGGCATGCAAAGATACAGGCAGAATGAGGGTCAAAAAATCAGAAGAATACAGTCATACGATGTCCGGCGAAAAGGAGAGACAAGAGGCTGGTATCCGAAGGAGGAGGGAGCAATGGTCTATTAAGAAAGTCGGCGAGCCGCAATAGCAATCGTCCCGAATTGAGGCGAGGGAAGAGCAGCAGACACACAGACACACTGGACAACATAGAAGACGGAACAGAAGGGTCACTGAAAGGTGTGGTCGCCTGCTCGGTTCTTGAGAGGCGGCACAAAACGGGTGTTTACAAACGTGGCCAGGAGCGCGAATAGACGCCTAAAGTCCCAGAGTCGACGGCGCCTACAGCCAGTGCGTCTACAGCGTCCTTTCCAGGCAGACGAAGAGAGGAGTAAAGTGGCAATTGAGTGCAAATGAACTATATGCCATGGAAGATACCGGGCAACTGCAAAGACAAGCGCATGCAGTTTTTTGTGTGTGTCCAGACCCTAGTGTGAGGAGAGGTGTTTTAGACACTCACAGTGGGGGGGGGGGAAGGGCTGCTTCTGATTTTTACCGCAGGAAACGCGCGGATAGCAGTCTTCGGCAAGTAAAGCGACAGGCCCCGGCCTGTGTCCTCTGGATTCTTGAGTTGTTTGAACGCGACGGCCAGGACACACAAATTGCCGCCTCAGACGCTGAATACACCTTTCAAAGAAGTTTGCAAACCAGGCAATGTCGTTGAGATTTTGTGTATTCCTTACGGTGGCTAAACTGCGATATGGAGCCTCCACAAACTGAGATGGTAAGCGGCGCAGCATGTAAGCACGACTGGCTCTTGGAAGACGATGTGGCACATGCTCCTTCAGCGATGTATATGTATGGAGGACGGAGTACATGTCGTTTTTTCGCTTTCATGATGCGACAACTAATCCGGAGCGGCTTAGGGCCTTTTGCAGCGCTGTGGGGCTTGGTTAGCGTGTCTTTTAGCACCTCCACTAATAGAGCAGTGGGCCAGACGAGTTGCAAGTAGCTCGTGGCCCCCCACCTTTAGCAAAAAAGACGCGTTGCGCCCTCCACTTTGGCCATAACGGCGGCTTGTTGCAGATCGCCCGTGACGAAGAGACGGCCATGTGTAAAAAGTAAAACAGTAAAAAGTGTGCGAAAGAGACCATGTTTGAAAAAAAAAACAAGGGGTCTCGATTTCGGACAGAAATGAAGAGAGGTCATCACGGAGCCGAAACGTGTTGAATGGAGCCGTGCGGCAGAGCGACAGCGATGCGACACAATAATGGGGGCGACCGCTTACTAGAAGGATCATGTCCCAGACGCTCTTGAACGGAGTGCGTCGTTCGCCGTACCTGTCAGACCGCCCCGTTACAATGCGCTCGGATCGGGTTGCAACCCAAACCATGGTTCTGGGCGGTTGTATCCCGACGAGAGGATTTGCTTCGCTCGATTAGAGGCCGAGTTAGGACATACGAGCCAGAAGAACACAAATGTGGAACACAAAGAGAACAAGAACACCCAGAGTTGGATGAAAAAGGAGGAAATGAAACGGTTGAAGATGCAGTAATGGAGAGTATACATTTTGCGTCGTGACTGACGACCTGGTGCATAACATCGCCGTACCACAGCAGATGCAGCAGCACTGTATTACAGAGTACACGATAAGGTGCTAGGTATTTCTTTTGTGCAACTCGCCTTGTTTTTAAAAGCGTTGTACAAATTATGTGAGGGCAAAAGACGGGGGACAAAGAGAACGAGAAAGGAGGAGCGAGACACAGGGCGAGACATTGGGGAGTATTCTGCGCTACAGAACCTCAGGGAAGAATCCGTCCTACGTGGAAGAATTTGTCTGTTCATCTAATAGAGATGTATCTTACCTGCTGTCAAAGAAGAGCCCAAGTAATTCCTGGACAGGTATCCCGTATTCCGTATTTCGATATGAAGCTGAGGCACAATGACATTAACACTGTGACAACACAACGAGAAACACAGACAATGTCAATCCATCAGCAAGGTAGAGAAGAAAAAAAAGAAAGAGGTTGTTGTCGTACGATTAGAGGTCTTCTGGTCCAGCATGGCAGTAACGATTAAACTTTGAGAGGATCTAGCAAATCAGTGTTAAGGGCAAGGGATGCAAACGGAGACCAGGCAGCGAAGACATGACAAGAGAAAGTGCCCAAAACACGAAAATATATCGGACAAACAAAATGGGACCACGATAAAGTTTACATGTAGTTGCTCGTAGCCTTTCTTGACCTGCCATTCTTTTCTCCGAGGATGCACCTCCTACTAGAGAGAAAGACAAGAAGACAGGACAACAGCCACCAAAACACCCAGCGCGAATAGAACTATTCGCGCGCTCTCGCCTGTGAATTGACGAAGCTGTACCTCTTTCTTTTCTTTTTCTTTTTATTTTCTCTTTTTGGTAAAACAAGACGATAACGCGCATACTCTGGCCCTAGTGTGCCTTCCTTTGAAATAAAGAAGGGGCTGACGGGCAAAAGAAACCACAGGTGGCAAGCAAAGACGCGGCGCCGGGCTGGGAGACAAAGAGCACATGAAAGAAACCTAAGGAGGCCTCGAGGACAAGACGAGACGGACACTTTGGGCACGAGAAGACGATACAAGGTGACCTTTGCGGGTAGCATTGCGGCTCTCAGAAAATTCACGACAGGTAACAAAAGGCGTCATCGTATCACAAAATCGAGACAAACCACCCTTGTTTGCCAAAATGGCTCCCCAATGCGACTGTCCAAACGGGGAATTACCTGAACAGACTGGCTGAGCCAGGTCTCCTGTCTCGCCTTGTCGGATACTCGATTGGCCAGTCGGCTCCGAACGGGGCAGGTTCCTGGAAAATCAGCATTACACCAAAGCGCTGCAACGTTGATCATATTGTATGGAAGGCTATGATCTACACCTGGATCTCCTTGTGCATGCGGTTGTAAGTGTTCCATGCATGCTGTGTAGCTGTGTACTCCTGTCGTCTCGTCCAGATGTCCCCTTTTCTTTGAGCATGCTGCTGCCTTTCTCCATGCATTTCGCGCTAGGCTGAGACGCAGGTGCAGAATATGCGCGACGTATTGGTGCAGTGCAGCGACAGCTACGAATGCTCACCAAGCCTACAAAGCCCGTCGTCACCCCCCCGGCACGGCTTTACTTTGGTCTGTTTCCTTTCCGAAAACGTCGAAGAACTTGAAAAATGGGGCCAATAAACTGAGCCTTCCTGACATACCGACAAAACATTCCATTTTTAATGGTCGATTTACGGGGTGTTCTTCCTCCTGGACGTTGACTGTTTGACTGTACACTCCTCCGTACAGACAACACACACACGCACAGAACAAAATGGCCTTGTCTGTTGGCCAAGGGTGAGATATGGCGGTTGCAAGATGGGGAAGATTAGAAAAAGTCGACAGGGTTCACAAAAGAAGGAATTGGCCGATAGAGCGCCTACGATGCTACTCCTCTTTTGACAGACCGAGTGGGCCTCTGACCAGCTAGAGCCGGTGCCTGGGCCGTGCTCCGGAGACATTGGCACGGAGAAACAAGATGCCACGGAATGGAGAAAGGACGATGCAGGCTTTGTTCCTGTACGGCGGCGGGAGAAATGCGAAGTCGATCAGGAAAGGCATGTCTGCATGCTCTGTTGGGTTATGCTGGAAACGGTTTAAACACTGAAGCAAAAAGACCTAGACCTGCAGGGATCAGGGCTCAAGTGCCGGGGAAGTGCTTGACTGGCCCTGACACTGCGGCTAGTGACCCCCTGTCGTCCTGTTTTCGACACTGACTCCACAATGCTTAAACTTTCTTTACGACATACGGAAAACGTCGTAGCGCTGTTTTTTGAGGTGGCCGAGATGGTTGATCGGCGAACGGTGGACGTCGCCAGAAGCCAAGACAACGAGAACGACCTACGCGGACAACCCACGGTGTGCAGGACAGGGGGACACAAGGTACAGGCGAGGGACAGGTGAAACAGACATGCTTTGCGCTAGGGCAAGCAAGCGCCAGTGGAGAGACTATGAAGCACAAGTAGCGCAGAGTGGCAGAATCGGGAGCAGCAAGTACTTTTTTCGTGTCACAGCGCCATGTTTGTTAGGAAAGCACTGCCCAGTCGCAGGTCTGGCCAGAAGATGGCTACAAATACGTCGCCCAACATCATGAGCAAGGCGACAAATAAATAAAATGGTCGGGTATTATGGCGAAAGAAGAGGAGCTACGCCGCACGGCAGTATTTGGCAAAAAAACATTGGAAGAACAGAAGAAAAGAATATTGGGGAAAAGGAGAAATTGGATAAAGAAAAAAGAGAATGAGAGACAAACAATCAGTTAGCATGCAAGCCCTGCAGAGTCTATACAACGAAAGGGAGTATTAATCAAAACCTCGCAAGGGAAGCCGCAAATGGTTGTCAAGAAGGCGGCAAAGCTACAAGGGAATGCTGCATCGAATAAATGTAGTCGAGAATAGGAAAAGGCGACCATGGATGATTACTGCCAGGTTGAGCATAATGTATATCCTATGAAGGTGGCGGTACAGAGAGGACCTCAATGTTCAACAGAGCTGAGGATCGTCCTTCAGCAGCCCATCATTCACTCTTTCTTACCTTTAATGACATAGTCTACTTCGCTTTTTCTTTCTCCATTTCTTTCCACAACAAGGCCTACAAATCATATGACCAAACGGCGCCGCGGGCAATAGTGTTAGCTCCCGGGTTCGTGGGAGATTGAGGGAGGAGTTGGGAATGAAGTCCAACAAGACGATGCGAGAGGACGATCAGCAGATCGCTAGGCAAGCTCTCAACAGAATGGGGCATCGGGGTAGCATGGACAGTGTGAGCCTGGAAGGCCCAGTATGACGGAGAGCCGAGACTGGCAGGGTGAGATTTGCCAAAATGAGACTAGTGTGAGTGCCTCGAAGGGACGCCAGAGGAGAGGAGAGCGAGGATTACGTTCTGGTCGGAGGGAAAACACGTACTGGCCAGGGATGCTTGAGGAAACGAGAGACAGGCTGAACCGAGACAGGACTCTATGCAGGGTACAAAGACTCGTCTTCCGACAGCGTGCAAGATGCTGTCTTGTCTTTCCTTGTGCTACGACACTTGTACAAATCTAGACGCAGAGAGAATGAGAGGCACGAAAATGTCCGCTCTTGGGTTGGCCAGGAAGACAGCAGAGAGACGCCTGTCTGCATACAGACAATTCTCCGTTTACTAGTGCCAGTGATGCACAGGGCACCACATCTTAGCTGTCGTCTATGCTTTCGTGTCCAAACGAGCAAGTCAGTCGAACTTGTCGAGGACACCCCCCTCCTGTTCCCCACGTTTTTTTGTGATCCTGCAATCTTTCAATCGTCTGCGCGAGGTCCCCGAGCTCGAGCTCCACCCAGACAAGCTTTCATTTTTTTTCTCTGGCTTGCAGTGAAATTCAGACGGCGTGTCAGACTTGCTGACCTTCCGATCGTTTCCTTCTTTGGGCGTTGTTTCTTTGTCAATACACACTCTGGTTCTTTCACCAAGCCAAGCCACAGAACGATGGCTTCGTAATCGTCGACGGACTACAAAGTGCTCCGCCCAGCATAAACAACAATTTAAGTCTGTATGACAACGAGAGCTACGACATTCTCCGTGCGACAGAAACCCCTTGTCAAGCGTGTCCTACAGCGCACAGCATGCAAAATAACGGATTTGATCTACGTAGCGATTATTGATGATGAAGGAAGAGGACCGGCAAGTGGAAAAAGTGGGTACAAGTCAAACGGTTTTTTATTCCCACTGGCAAGTTGGAGCTTGCGGGAAATCATCAAGATGATGTCCGTCCAACTTCGGATGGAGGGTCCCTTGCTCTGTTTTCCTTTCTTTCTTTCTTTTTCTTTGGTGTTTTTATGTCTCGTTCGCAGGCATTTTTGTCCGTCGTTCCCTCCGCACTCGCTGGCTCTCGAACGGCGGATGACGGGCAAAATTGGCCGGCCCCAGTTTGCGCAGTTCTTTCGTCCAATCTACGTTCACATGGCTCCACACCCTAACCAGACTGTCGGGTCCTCCTGCGGATTTGGCAACCCTACGAAGTACATGTACTCCTTCCCCCTCTCCTTCATCCCTTCTTTCCTCCGTTCTTTCCTACGCTTCCCATATCTAAAACAGGCTAGCCCCAAATTGAACCCACTGACAATCCATGCCCGTGAACAGAGTTCGGGTGACGCTGTGTGAAGGCGAGTGCAATCAATTCTCCCGAGGCGGCACCCTTTCTTTTCTTTTCTTTTCTTCTGTTTATCCCAGGTTTGCCCTTCCGCCAAGTGATAGGGCCAGGCACAGGAAAGTTCCCTTCATTTAATTCTTACGCAAGCTTCTTTTTGCCCGACAGTAATGGTATTTGCATATTCTTTGCCCAGGTTATCTTCTTCTCGCGCTCATCGAATTCATCTCACAGCGCGGGCATACAGTATATTGGCAGGGGAAGGACAAGGTGTAGACGTGCGGTGCGTTGCGTCGTACCGTCGTACCGTCGTACGATTTACATGGCCTTGTTTTGTTCTGCATCATAGAATGTGATGAAAAATTTAAATTGCTTGACAGATACAGGGGAAGGAGCACAGAGCACTTGCCAAAGCGGAAACGCCATAAGCCGTTTGCACTCAGTTCGTGGGAAAGGGCCACGCGGTGACTTGCGACAGGGATCAGAGCCCACTTCCACTGCTACACCCACTTTTGGGTTCGAACACTGGTACGCCCACATTCAATCCACTTACACCGGAACGTGCTACGTTTACCGTATTACGAAGTACTTTGACCAAAGGTGTCCCGCCTTGTGTGCTTTCTATCTGCACCTGCCTACCCGCGCGCTTGCAATATGCAGGTCGGCGATCCAAACAGTAGTGGCTTCCCTGTTCCCCACGTCCCTTTTCTGAGTATTTGCCCGTTCGCCGCCTGTTCTTGTTCGTCCGTGGAATGTCGCCTATGTGCCCACAAGGCTTGTACCTCCACGTAACGGATGGGGGGAAGACGACCGAGGACGGAGCACGGCACATGCTGAGAGCAACAGACTGGCCATCGCGATTGGCAGCCGATCAAAAATGTGACAATATGCAATCTGATCGCCGAAGTCGACGTTCAAGTGTCTCGTGGTAACTGGATCGACCAACCGGGCGACGAAACCCTTTAGAATTCCTCTTCCGCGTTATCCTGTTCTGGGTTAAAAGAGCCTGTCTGGCAAGCAGCCCATATCCTTGGAGCTCAGCCTCTTTTCTCATTATGGCTGCATTTCCAGCTCTCCAGCCCTTCCGCCTTTCAAGCCCGGTGGGTCCGGTCTGCCGTGCTGGCCAGCTACCTTCCCCACCCCTGGCTCTGTCTTATCCTCTGCATCTTTATTCTGTATTTCATCTTCCTTTCTCAGACGCTGACACCCCGGCGCAATATACTTCCCCTTGTAAATGACTTTCGAGGAGAGACTGGGGATTCTAGGGACGACCCCATGTCGATACTACGTTGATGAAGTGCGGCGTTCAAAATAATAGGATCTTTATGTTTTTGTTTTGTTGCTTGACCCTGTGGATATTCCCTGATGGACCTCCTTGGCTGGGCGGTCACACCCATGGGCCACTCCTCCCTTGAACACACATACACAAAAAGCCAAAGACCCTCCAAAAAGAATAATTAACAGGGGCCTATCACGGCCGACGCCTTCTTTGTAACAGCACCTTTCCCTGGCGGTTGTGGCCAGTGGGATGCTGCCCAGAAGACCCACTGTGGGCCAAGCGCGGAGTGGTATTGCCTGTATGCGGCGTACGGGGTGTGAAATAACGCACCGCCTAACGCGTCACTTTCTACGAATCTTCAATCTCGGTTTGCTTCACATTGGCTCCTTATTTCTATGCTTTCAATTCACTAATGCGAAGCTTTTGGAGATTTGCAATACAGAGGTCGGCTTCCACTCTACAAGATATTAGCTCCAACGGGCGGATCGTGGGTTCTGTAAGTTTTTTTTGTTTTTGTCTTTCATGGACTTGTCCCCGTATTACGCCAAATGCAGTAAGCTGCAGTAGCTCCGGCAAGATTAAAACCAGGGGAAACGTTGAAAGCAAGAAAAATGAAGAGCACATGGCAACAAGGGAGACTTTTTGGTGTGTAAACGTGGGGTGGGAAAGAGAAGCAGGAAAAAGGAATCAAAGTGGAAAAACAGGACAGTCAACCGAGGGCAACGATGCCTATCGACTCTCGGAATTCTACGCAACGGTCGAAATTAAAAAGGAATGGCAGAACACAACGGGGAAAGGGAGGGAGGTGCGTGTGAAAAGCACAAAACAAGGAAATACGATGATATGGAAAGGAGAGAAGGAAGGAAAGACGGAAAAGAAAAGCCTGCCAAACATCAAACGGCAAACTTTGGCCGCTTTTGTTCTCGTGCTCTTGATGGGGTGATGGGGCTGTGTTGCTTAATTGTCCTGGCTATTTTCCATTTTCAAATTGAACGTTTATTTTTCATCCTGTGGCCGAGTTGGTCTATGTTCTACCCTTGGGGCCCCGAACGGTTAGGCATAGGAGACGCCAATGGGAAGTGATAGTTCGGGCAGCGTTGCATCTCCTAGGAGGCGTTAATCGTCTTTTACAAGCACATAAATTATACACACGCGGCAGAAGCGGCGACCGCGCGATGCAAGCAGGCAGCTGCAGGCTTTAAAGACGCAAGGAAGACGTCGCTTAATTGTGCGTTTGAGAGTGCATATGCGCTCGGTGCGTAAATAGTATTGATGTTAGGTATTGGAAGCATTTCCACATCTACCGTCGGGCATCCAGATCCCATATGTTACTGGCCTGGTGCCGGCCTGGTACTGGCCCTGACGCCCATTCCACTTGCATCACAGTGGCAGAAGAGGGTGTATTACCACTGTTGGGTGTTGAAAGGTATAATGGTTGGCGAGAAGACAATGGTCCGTCTCAGAACCATCTAAGAGCCATCTCAGGGCCATATCGAGTCCATCTTACCTGCAGAACGACAACGATCAGAACCGACAAAGTACAACAGAAAATGGTACAACGGTCTGGGAGAAGGAACAACCAGCTAGGAGTCTCTCTTGTACGTCGTACTTTCCCCCCTACCCTGCGTGGCTGCGACACAACGCCCACACTCAGAACCCAAGTCGTGTCACACCTCCTGTCCTCTTTGATCTGCAAATGTTTCTTGAACGTCTGTCGGCCACCCTCCCTTTCATATGTCGTCCTTCAGGGTCTGGGCCTGCCTTCCAATGAGGTTTTATCACTGTTGATCTGTCACCGTTCATATTTTCCCTGTCGGCTTTATTCGACCTGCTTTCCTGTTGGCTTGTTGGCGGGATCGCGCTGCAACCGGTCCGGCTCAAACAACCGCCCAACGCCGTGCGAGTGCCTTTGACGAAGCGTCTTTAGTGTGCGGATGTGTGCGTGCTGTACGAAGCACTGCGTGTTTTTCAAATCTTGTCATTCCCACTTCATCCGGGCAGAGTATCGATCTCCTTGTCTCTTGCTTCTCCGGCGCCGAAAAAAAAAATGAATGGCGCGTGCCTTGTCAGGTCATCCTAGATAAAGACATAGTCCAAGCCGCTGGCCCCCAAATAATAAGTGTCCTGAGTCGTAATTTTTTTGGTGTGCGCAAGACGTTTCTTTTCGTATGGACATCTATAGCGTCGCTTACATCTGTTCGACTGCCGTTTTGGGGGGAAGAAGGGGTTGTTGTTCAAGGAAGAAACAGGAAAATACGAACAGCCGCTAAGCGCCTGCAACTTGCAGGGCCTGATGGAGGGAAAGCCAAAGTTAGTCCGTCGTTTCGACTTTGTCGCTTGGGACGCTGCGCGAGGAGACCAGACGGACCATTTTTGCACCGACTTGCATGAAAATCCAGCTGTAGGCGCGATTCGTTGATGGTTGCGATACGCCATTCGTGGTCGATTTCTACACGCCATTGCCTTTTCCGTCTAAGCGGAGGACGTGTTTCAATCATGTTTTCTTTTCTTTCCCCTTCTCTTCTGTTCGTGTTTTTTTTTTTTGGTATGCATCCCCGAGTCTTTTCAGCCTGCACCCCTGCTCACCGCTTGTCTGTCTCTATCCGATTCGTTCACATGTCGCCCTGTCGGCTGTGCCTTACAGGACCTCTGTCGTTTCCTCTGCTCGCCGACGTTTTGTCTTTTTCCGGAATGAGGCCAGTGCATGCCCCTTGTACACGTAGATATCAAAGTCTGTCGTCGGGTTTCCCATGTACTTCATTTGCCTCCGGTTGATTATGCTGTTTGCAGTCAGGTCGTCGCCCTGTGCCAAGACGACCATCGAATCTGCCTTCCCCTGCGGGCTTGTCTTCTGGCTGCTCGTGTTAATTTGTTTTACTCTACGCAAATTAAACCAGTACTTTCAATTTCACCCGTTCTCCAGGTCTGTCTGCATGTCGTCACTGTTTCGTACCCCTTTGCGATCCCTCCCTCTCGGCAAGTTCCCACAGCCCGACAGCTGACGGAAATCGAACAGGAAAGGTGAAGAGGGCAACCAGACGAAAGAAAAATCCCAGAGAGAAAGGCGTGAGTGTGGTATCATTTCTCGACCGCGTAAAATCTCTACCTACGGTACATTGCACCATTGAGCTACTGCTGCAATTCAATACCTGTAGACCGTAGGCAAATTCTCGCCACAAAGCTTACTATTCCGCAAACGGCCAGCTCTGGGGCGACTGACCTCCATGCTTTTACACTTCTGACGTTCGTCGTCCATCGAGTGTCGGCACCATCTTGTTCTTTGCCGTCTTCCTACTTGCTTTTTCCTCGCCCTCTAGCGTCGATTCTCGAGTTTTTCGACTTTGACCCGTCGTTGCTTTCGTCATTCTCTATCAACAATACAGAATGCGACGTGCATCCTTCAATAGATTGGGTTCTCCCCCCTTCACAACGGCCATCCTTCGGTCCGTCGTTTGGCATCGCTGTCCTATGTTTTGACGTACAAGGCAGCATTCACCGAATCTTGTCAAATAAATGGCCTACATCAACCTGGTTTCGCGTCCTATTAATTCCTCGCACCGCCGCATGCTTGATATGAACTTACCCGCATTTCAGCCTCCACGCTTCATCCTTCCGTCCATCTTGTATTATTCCCATTCCCTACTGCTTCTTGTGTGGCGTTTTGTCTATTGTGTACAGGAGAGAGCTTTAGTATCATAGCTCGTGAGGCAGGTTGTCAGGTGTCCTTTTTACCTCGCAGATCGTCCCAGTCCTATCTCCAAAACTCCTTTTTCGTGATGATTTGTGGTACGGTTGGCTCGGAATTCGGTCTCGGTCCTAATAATTTGTTCTCCTTTCCAAAAGCTTCACGGGCCCTTCCGATGAGCTTTTCTAACCCGTCCCAAAGAGACGGGACTCTGTACCGAGTTTTTGAAACGACAACTTCAAAGGCATAACAAAATTATGACAAAAATATATATACAATTATCGTAGCCGAGCAAAGCATTATCCCATGCTCTCTCGCCATTGTTCATTCTTCTGCTGTACCGTACAAAACTGACAACTGACAACTGGCAAGAGGGCACGTTACTTTCTCCCGGCATCCAGACATCGACACCCGGAGCCGAATCCTGGCCCCCAACCCGTGTACCTGGCAGCCATCTTGTCGTCGATGAACTTTGTATCCGTGTCTATGGCTCGTGCACAACCCCAGACATGTCTTAAACTTGTGTTTAATGCTCATCCCCGAGCTCGCCGAGAACCGCACCCGCAAATTAACCGGAAAATAAATCAAAAACAGACAACTCAAACAGTATCAAGAGTAGAGATTCACGCGGGCACACCCTCATCGATAATAATGCCATGTGGGGTGTAATTTTCCTGGTAAAGGGCTAATGATCTCGTTACAGATGTAACTAGGCTTTTCAAAGCACCACTGAATGCCTTTTACTTCCTGCTTCTTTAATTCTTTGCTATAATAACAAGACCGGATAGGAGCTTCGCCGCACAAAGCCATGTGGGAGAATACCATCTACAAGCATCTCTTAGTTGCTGCTCATCTCTTATTACGTCGTCTCATGTGCATGTGTTTCAGGCTATTTCTACAGGGATTTAAATCTTGCAACCCGTTGGTTTTGTTTGTATGTTACTTGGAGCCCTTCATGTCGTACTCTTTCTCCTTTTTACCGTCTTTGCCTTGCATGCAGAGTATTCTATGACCAGTTTCGGCGGATAAGGCATTGACACTGTCGACCGTTACATGGCTGTTGGTCTTGTACTTTGGTTGTGGCTGTTTCTGGCTAGCCATATGTTCCCTACTACCATATATGCAGCGCCATTTTATTTTATTTATTTTATGAAAGCATGATCAGGCGTCCAACCTCGTCCCTTGTCCGTGAGAAACAAAATACACAAAAACCGTGTCATGTCTTTGACAGCAAATTGAAGTTACGACGTACATTCGCTCTCGTAGATCCAGAATACAAAAATCTAGAAGCTGGTCTTTTCTGTCTTTTCCTACCTTTTTTCGGTTTTGCTTTTCTTTGGGCGCTGGCACTTTGCCGAATGTGGTTCCGACGTTGCCACCTCCGCACTTGCTGCTGAGCATACAAACAAATCACGAAAAGTGCTAGTCTGCTTTGGCGTTGCACAAAACTAGTGTTTTTTTAACGCAATGTGGACAGCAAAGGAAAGCAAAAGAAATGGAAGATGAGATGCACGGGACGATACAAAGAGGTTGACGAGAACAAAGTGACATGAGAGAAGAGCAACAAGAAAGGTCGAATTGACCCTAACGACGCAAATCAAGCGAGAACAGCGACATGGGGGCGAAAAGCTATTTTGGCTCCAAAAAGAATCATACGATGGCATGATTTACGCATCACAGAGGCAGGGAGGGCCTCAAATGCAGAGACGTCCCTTTTGGAGGCTCTCGATCTGAACTCAATCCGCAAGCGCGGAATGGAATCCCGTCTCGACGATGGAATAACATACGACGGAAAGAGAGTAGTCGGCGAGATTCGAGAAAAAGGGATACTCTAACCGTTGTGATTGATTGCCTAGCCTTTCTTATTCAAAGAATTCCGGCCGCCAACAGAGCACGGAGGTAGGCATTGATAAATAGGAGACACAGGTGGCGACCAACACGGGACAGACATCCCTTCAGACAGTTGCCAAGAAGCAAAAGCCCTGGAATAAAGCACAAGACTTTTACGCGGAGTCATTAGACGCCGCTCAAACAATGGATACATACAACTAACACAACTGGCCGCAAAAGGTCGTACTCTTTAGACCTGCTCGTCCTGTAACTGTTATACTAGTCAGTCTGTTGGGCGACGTGTGAGCAGAGAACGGGACAGTCCGTCTCAGCTTTTGATGTGTGGTCGGTCTTTATTTGTACTTGAGACAGACAAGTGTTTTCGACGTTGAGAAGATAGACGGAACGACAAGACCCAACCATGGGGTTGACGGCACAGAGATCTTCATGAGAGTGAGTCGACATTTGGCTCGAATGGCATAAGAGACAAGGGGTAGCAATGAGGCTCCGGCGGAAGGGAGAACAGCTCTAGGCGTGGATGGAAAAACAAGCAGGTGAATTGGTGATTTATCGTTCTTCTCTATGCACATCTCACCGGAGTTTATACCTTGCTCCGCAATGTCTTTGTGGCACAGGTGTACTGTTTGCAGATGAGAAGCCTTGTCCTCGAAGTCTGAAACAATAAACAAAACGGAGTACGGAGTGTGATGAGGGCGGAAATGAGCAAAGACAACCATGCAGAAAAGTCCTGCTCGTTACCGGTTCGCTGCGTCTCCAAGCGGCCAGACGAGCAGCTCGACAAGATAAACTATCGGGTATTACTTGACAACGTTCCTCGTCTTCTCAGCTCTTGGCATCATCTTCTTTTTGGCCTCGTTCATCTTTATCCATTTTTTATTTCCCTTGCTCATCATCACCTCGTTTCTTTTCTTTTCTTTTTTTTTGACTCCTCATTCTTCGTTAATAAATGGACACGCGATGCATGGTCTGTCCGCGGCTATTCCGTTCAAGGTGTTTCTATTCTCTACATTTCTTTTTCTTTTTCTGCCATGCTCACCGCTGCTCGTACGTTTTCTAGCGTCTCAAAATTACGTGCACGCAATTGGTCCATAGCGCCGTGCTCTGCAAGGCCGACCGTCATTGCAGCGTTGCAATCAAATTCTATTTTTGCTGTTTTGTGTTGCACGAAGAACGCAAGGGAGATAAGTGAGCAAAAAAAATCAAATAAGAAAATAAAGCTTAAAGCATCGGTTCAGGGCGGCTGAAGCGGTTGAAACAAGGGGTCAACGAAAGTGACAAAAAAAGAAAGCAAAAAGCAAAGACGTGAAATAAGGGATCAGTTGTGGAGTATCCCAGTCTCATCACAGGGCCTGGGCCATCCTTGTACGTTGCACTGTAGTTCCTTGCTCTGTCCACAGACTGGCCTCTGCACAATCCACTTCCCCCTACCACCAGCCCGTTTGACGGATAGCCGCGTCTCGGCACTGTAGATATACGTTTTCGTCAGAATTATGCACTCCAAGTCCAGTATTGTTCGCAAAGGTTGTACTACCGTCTTCACCGTCTTTCCTGTGGAATACGAATGGGATTGGGATAGAAAGATAAGTAACAAAAAAGCCACGGATTACAGGTGGCATTTCTCTTTTTTTTTACTATTTTTTGTTTAAAAAAAACCCACGGTGATCCGTTTTTTCTCAAGCACATCCACTGGCATGGCCTTTGCGAGTGTTAATCCCCCCTCCCAAGTACGTCGTTTTGGCGCTAGGCTGGCCGGATCTCCCGCCGTCGATTTTGAGCCTTTCTTTTGTCCCGTTTTGTCTATTGAATTTATTGAGCACGGCCGCAGCTGGTTTAGCGGCGGTTCTTATTACTCCTCCGGGGCGAGCTGAGGAGGTGAAAAAAGAGGAGACGTGAACCGCTTATGGGGCGTTTCACGGTGCACCACTAACGGTGAACAAATACAAGTTGTTCATGGTGTAAAAGGAGAAACAGCGGAAAATCGGACAGAAAAGACGACAACCGCTGACGGGGGACAGGTCGAGGTGAAGGACACATTAGCAATGGAGGGATAACAGGGGCGGGCAAGCGCGTCTGGGAGGAGAGTGAGAAAAGAAAAGAAACAGAAACCAAAAACAAGTGAGAAATACAACCAGGATCATCCATGCTGTGCAACCTCAACGTCAACTCGCACATCGGAGCTGAATCGTTCCGGGCCAATGATATACGGAGGGAAAGTGGAGATGCGAATGAAAACGGTTGGAGGTTTGAAAATGCAATTGCAACGACGCTCAACGACATCCCCTAGTTTTCGTTTTCCGTTTTCTTTTTCGATGCTTGCACTCTGACCCTTGCCAAATGATCGCCAGCTAGTCTTCAGCTTGCTCGTTGAAGCAACTGGCCGACCGTTAGCTCCGTATCTACCCTTTTTGTCGCAGAAGCAGACGCCGAGTTTATCTTTTTTTTTTTTTTTAAAAAAAAACGGAGCATTACGTCTTATCCTCCGCCAGATGCCTAGATCGCGCGTCTGGCCCCCTCTGCCTGTCCTTCGCTACCTTGGCCATTGGCCCTCAACCACGAGGCAGGGTGTACGGCCTCGACTTCGCTGATGAAAATGATCTCGTCCCCACTCACCCCCATGCCCATGCAATGTCTGTTGGTTATGATGCGAGCAGGCAACGGCATACGAGGCGCGGCATACGGCACGCACTGCCAAGAGCCCCGTTTGCCTCGAACAGTTAGCCTTTTTAGTGGATCAATACCTCTTTCGGCCGGTCGTCTTTCGCTTCGCTGAAAACGAATTCCGAGAGGCTGTCGTCGCGAGGAAGACGGCGATGAGATAAGCCCATCGTCATACTATCCGTGTTATCGATGTCTAACATCAAAATCCAGGGTGCAAATCTCAAATGGAGACGAATCTATGGAGAACAAAAAGAAGTATGCTGGATGTAAATAATCAAATGGCATAATGTTTTGGGACAAGGGATATGGCTGCCAACTAGCAATGCATTTTAGACGCAACAGACACGATCACCTGCCAGGCCTTGAAAATCTATCAAGCCTTCAGCACGGTGACTAGCTACGACGGACTGTAGATAGTTACAACAGACACAAAATAAAAGTACTGCTGCCACACCACCACGTCAACAGACAACAACGATGCGGTGAGAGGTATAGCGGACGGTGGATCGTTGCCGTTGCAAGTCCAACAAACAGTAGTATAGCAACAGAGCAACAGACGACGAGCGGCTGTTGCACATTAGGGATGACCTTAAACAGCCGCCACCAAACCAGCTCACAGAAGATCGTCCAACGCACAGGAACAGCAACAGAAAAGCGGAACAGGAAGAGACAGCCGTCTGTGCATGGACTGCCCTTGGATATGTTTGATAGCCACCAACAATTTTTCAACGGCTAGCTGGCGTGCAGTAGCACATGAATCTGGAAAAGGACTAAAAGCAACGGGACCGTGCCCGGAGAACTAGGAATGCAAGTAAATCTCGTCGTCTTCCCCCGTTTCAGGTCAAGGAAAACCGACATCGCACCTTCGGCCTGGCTTACGGGAACACCAGATGTGCATCTCGACCTCAGGCCTCATCATCTCAGCAACAATGTGAAGTTGAGGTCGGGTTTGGTGACACCCGAGGACATCGCTGCCAGCTTGAAGATTGGTGGCAAAATACGAGCGCAAACCCAGCCAATAAGCGCCCAATCGCAATCGCTCGCTGCGTCTTGACTTGTCGACGTCATGCACTGATGGCCTTCACGACAGTCGTTTTCCGGTTCTGGTGCGCTATTTTGCATGCTTATATGTTGTTGGTGCCTGGCTCTACTTGCCCTTCATAGCGTGCTCGACATCTAGGTACAATAGCCTCTCTATCGACGTGTACAAATACAAGCATCTGTGGTGACTGATTGTAGTCCAGTAGTCAATTTTAGCTTGTGCAGGGCGGGCTTACTCCACGCGTCACAACATGCACAGGCTCGCCGATGTGTTTGCCTCGCGTCGGCCGTATTACTTGAGGGCCATGAGAAACAAAGTGTCTAGCGGACTCTACAAGGTCCACAAGCCAAGACACAGTCTACAATCAACTCGCGACCTCTGGCCGTTTGTTCAGTGACATGAGAGGTCATATGATTTGGCAATGACGAATGACGGATGGGAGATGAACAGGGGCAATGCCGGTAAAGAGCCATGAGTGGGGGGGGGGGGGGGGGGGGGGGGTAGAAGAAGAGTGTGGATGTGGGAGTGTCGGCGTTCGGCGTGGTGTGCTCTGTTTAGTTCCCTTTTCCGTTGTCTGCTGATCACCCCTCACCTCAGCCGCTACCCGCTCTCAGAAACACGACTATGATCAAATCGGTTGCACTTTTTTTCTGCTGTTAAAAAGGATCTAGATGGCAGAATCAAAGAAGGGGACACGAGACGAGCGAGAGGGGGAACAAGGAGTCAAGGGATGCGACAAAATGGGAGACGTATCTGTCGTTGCATTCATCGGCATGGAAGGAGATCGAAACAGAGGAATACAGTCCAAGACGAAAAGGGCAGACTAGAAGTGGCTCTTTTCCTCAGATCCTGGTGGTGTAAAAGACGTTTGGCGCATCCAATGCGCCATCTCTCCTTTCTGCTAAGGCAGAAGCAGATTAGCTGCGCATCCCGGTCGATCATTGTCCAGACTTTCCGTACACCGACTCGTTCTCCTTTCACCCCCTCCCGTTCTTAGGAAAGCTCTTATTTGCAAATCGACCGCCTCTAGACCCTTTTCTCTTTTTCTCCTCTTCTCCTCTTCACCTCTTTGACCCCTATGGCTTTCGGCATTACTATGGAAGTGGCGGCCTCGGCGTTTGATTATGCCCTCTCGACAGCTCGTAATACGGGATGGTAGACACGACAAGCGAGGTAGAGACTAGCTGCATGTTTGTTCTGTCTCTCCATATTATCGTTTGACTCCCTTCTAGGACAGTTCATCATAAGGCAGCGTCAATGCAGGGATCATGACGCTCTACTCGCTTGCCGTGTGTTCCCCTTTACACCGCGTTTCGTATGTGAAGTATATCCTTTCCCTTTCAGAGTGATGACTTTACGACGTACTACGCGTGTTTCTTTCATGCACTCTTGGCAGCCTCCATCACTTCTTTTTTTGTGCCTCCGGAAGTCGGATAGGCAGCCGACAGGGCGGTCGTTGCAAGTGCTTGTCACCCTCTAAGCCACCATGCAAGGAGAGTGGTTGTCGAAGAAAGAAAATGATAGAGGGAAAACGGGCTCGGGATGATACTGGCCGAGGCACGGCCTGCAGAAACAGAAATAGAAACAGCAAGCGACCAAGCGATCAATTACGAAAAAGCACTCTATAAAGAAGGAGGCAACCGCAGGGAGGCTGCAAGGCGGCAATTCACGATGCTAAACTAAACTTTTGCAGCCTGCAGCAGACTGCGGCGGCTGAGAGTGAAAGTGTCGAGCCGCACATGGACGCAAGACGGGCGGTTGAATATATTGAGGTCCGGGAGACGAGGTAGGGAGAGACACAAAAATAGGTTGGACGAGCAAGGTTGAAAGAGAAGCCGAGGCGAGTCCCTTGCACATACTTTGTATGCATAAAGTATCGTTAGATGCAGACACCGCCGTCGTTCAGCAACACACGCCCACACCCGACCATAATATTGGGTATTCCATGTGAATCAATGAAGCCCTCGGCCCTGTTGCATGATCCGTTCTCCGACTTCCTTGCTCGTCGAGGACTTTTACGTGCCGCTTTTCCAGGTGCCGACATGTGTCAACAAACGGGAGAGCAACATCAACAATGCGAACTGCCGCTTGGTGTGGCTGCACGGCCAAACAGATATCTACAAAAGAAGTGACGATCTTCTATGCAGGTGTCCCTTTTTGGATGGGCTTCGTCTCCTGGTGGGTGGCCGGCCATACAACGCCTCGAACCGCATTCTCGTTAGTTGCGGCGACGCCGTGATCGCCGTCCTCGGTTTTCTTTGTCCTAGCCGCGCGGGATGTCTCTGGCTCGTCTGGCTCTGTTTTTATCGATCCTCCCTTTCTTCCCCCGTCCCTTCTTTGACCCCTCTCACCCCTTTCACCCCTTTGCCCTGCTTGTCTTGATCCCTGATCACTTTATCCTTCTGTCTTTGTCTCCCGTGCTTCTATTCCGTACGACAGATGCTTCCCCCGCTTCTATACTCGCACTTTATATTTTACATTGGCTCCATAACTACGAGGCCAAAGAAAAACCGTTACATATGCAAGGCCCCTTTGACAGATCCAACTGTCAGTTGGCGTCGTGCATACATGCAAAGTCAACATCAGTGGCCACCTGACCAATCATGTTTAAGAAGGTAGGGGAAAGGGAGTCGTAGATGGTGGACTGTATGTTCTCATCAATATGACGAGTGTCTTCTAAGATATAATCGTGTTCCATGACCGAGCCACGGATATGACTGGACTTGATCCTCGAAAATAACCATATCGAAACCATTTGTTTTAATCTTGAGTCTACCGCGAGGAGTCATTGTTTGTTAGAGTAGGCCCTCAATTTATTCTTCGTCAACCGTTTAATCGTTCATCCGCCTCAGACCCCTTACATCACTTCCGGACAAATTTCATGAAACCTCCCGTGACGGGAGAGCGGCCGCTGCCATGGGCCTCTTTACGGCTCTCCGTGACGAATATATTGGGACGGAACCAGGACTAGAATGCTTTGAGCCTCGTCTTTGTCTCATTTTGTCAAGAAATTTCAACAAAAATAAATCGTTCTTCAATCGATCTGGAGTTTGTGTACTGCTCATTTATTTTTGTCTTCTTTTCATTTTGGAATGTCGTTGATACACATCATTGGCGTCTGCCTATCGATTTTTGATTATTTTTTGGGTGGAATTAAAACGAGAAAACTGTATTTTTCTCAATGATGAGAAACGGAATGCGGCTGCGAAACATAAATATTAATTGTGCCTGGACTTAAAAAAGAAGCCCAGTCATGGTCATAATCATAAAGTGACAAAAGAAAGAGTACAGATAGCAGGAAGTTTTCTTGAGATGAACTTAATTAACTCGCACATTCTTCAGTATTTTTTATTCTCATTTCTAATTCGCCATGTCAACAGCAAAAATTCACTTCCAGGCCCATAGTCATTTTAGTTCTGCTTTGCTTCATTTCCTGTGCTGCTCCTGTGCCTCAATCCACCGCCTCTCTGGTGGATAAGTACTGTTATGATTTTTTGACGCCCCGTCGACGATACCTCTATGAACTGTGACAAGGCAATTTAACCAGGCGGCATAGGGACGACTGACTACAACCGATATAAACCCCAGTACATCGACCTTGGACGCGCTCTGTGTCTTGGCTTTCATGATTGTAATATCGGTTGTCCCGGTTTGGGGGCCATCGTCATTTCTTCCCTTTTATTCATCCCGTGTGCTCATTCCCATCTTTCTCCGCTATCCGATATTCTCCACATGGAAGCCTATTCGCGGCAAAAATGTGCGACAATACCGGGCAAGGTACGATGAGAATAAGGACGAGCAGTCATGAGGTCGCCATCCAGCAAATCAAAATGGCTAATGGTTAAATCCAAAGGGACACATTGTGAGCAGTGTCGGCAGAGTGCGTTCTGTTGGTGGTCCAGAACCGTCACATCCAAGACAATCTGAATATCCTACGTACAAAACCACATGGTAAGGACCGAGGATCAGATAAAGCCCCTTTGAAGCCCTACGTTTGTTAATATTGGATAATAGACAAGCCTAAGCGTTAAACGTTAGTTTCCGTGTGTCCTTGTCGTTGTGATGGCCTCTATGTTCTGGCTATGGAGTGTACTTAATCTTGCCGCTCCTCGGCTCCGGTACATTCCCCACCTCGGAAAGATATTACATTTGAGAAAGGGACGCGGCCCGGGTCCTTGAGGAAGTAAATACTGTGAAGAACAAGGAGAATCGTCTCTACCAAATTTCAAGTGGAAACATCATCATTAATACAGCCAGTATAGGCACCATCGACAACGACACTCATCATCTCCGCATCGGCTGCCTTTCGCGCGTCCGATACTTGCTTACCTCACACGGGACACCTACCGACATCATCGTTGCAACATCATGTATACATCCGGTTCGGTGACAGCCGTACACATAGTAGAGTAGTATTGCTCTTATTCTTGATGCAATCTCATTTCGGCGGATAGCCAGGGTTGGGGTCCTAAAGCTCCTACCAGCCGCCTCTCCGTTCCTCTTTTCTCGTCTTCGCTCTTGCGTCTTGTGAACTGTGATGCGGTCTGGCGATGAAATGAAGCCAAAGACGCAATCAAACATTTGTCAGTGGTGGATGTATTGCATTGTACTTATCTGGTGCGTGCGCTTGATCCAACACTGCACTTGCGAGTATCGAAGCGTTGGTTACTACAATGGAGCAACGCCGACGGAACTGGTTGCCCATACATACCAACGCTGGGCAAGATCTTGCCGATGACAGTATGTCTCGGCCGGTTGCAACTTCATCTTACGACTTGACAGCGGCCGTGAACCCGTCTTTTCAAATCAACTTGGGTCACAAGAAAGTCAGGCACATCATTCAACGGGCCACGATTGATGTTGTTGTTTTATTAAACTTTTGATTTTTCAGCTTTCCACGCCGTCCTACTTGTCGTCCACTCCCTCTTAGGGTCGAGAAGGCATTTTCCGTCTTGTTTACGGCAGTATATGTGGTGTATGTAACCTCCAAATTCATTGACCTGGACCAAAGACGTGATGTGAGAGGGAGAGAATCCGACAGTCCGTTTCGTTTTTGAGGAAACAGCCGCAAACGAGAAACAAATTAAACAGAAAACAAGAATCCACAACGATAGTTGCACAGCATAATGATCAGACCTGAAATAATACCGCCCGATAAAAAGGGTCAAGAAAGAAAGGGCTCGCGACAAAAGAGTACTCCAATATGATATCAAGTAGACAAGTATTAGGAAACATGGAAAAGAAGAAAAGTTGAAAGAAAAAGAAGAGAATCCAAATGCGAAAGCCATCTGCCGCTGAGCCGAAAAGGAAACATCAAACATCAAGAACCAAAAGTATAGGACATAAAAGTGGCCGCCCAAAGAAGAGAAAAGGGCATGTAGAAAGCAAAGAAAAGACCAAGAATAAATCGCAGAAACAAAGGCACCGAGCCAGGAATACACGCCTTCGCTAGTGTTTGGAAGCAACACGCGACGCGAGGTCTCGCATTGATGTCACCCAGTAGGCAGAGACCTCTCCCGATGCCTCATATTGCTGCCGAGGACCTCCAAAGACATTATACAAAGAAGAGCGCGCGCGAAAGACTTTTTATCGGGGACGATCTGATCAAAAGAAAAGTCGGCGGGGGAAAGAGGAAAAAAGCAGAAGAGCCAAGTCGAGAGGTCACAGAGGATGTGGACCACCTGTCGGTTTGCCGCGTTTATTGGAGTGGAGCAGGCGGAACCTAGGCGCCCTCCAGAGGTTGAACGTAGGAGTAGTTAAAGTCCAGGAGATTGTCCAGCATCCAGTGCTGCGGATCGAAGAAGTCGTAGTTGGCCGGATTCGCATCGTATGTCAGGCCGGCACCCAGCATGCCGTTCGAGGCGTGGCCAGCCAGGCCGGACGGAGCGGGCGTCAGCGTGCCGTTCGACGGTGGCGCCAAAAGGTTCGGCAGGTTGTGTGTCTGCGTAATCAGGCTATTGCCAGTGTCCATGTGCGTTGAGGAGGCGATGGATTCGTTGGCCGAGTCGGGATTGGTTGGGTGCTTGAGCGCTGGAGAAGGAAGGACAACGTTAGAATCGGACAAATCTCACGACAGGGAAGGCTCGCATAAAGCCTTTGCAAAAACTACTTACCATCTAATGTCCCACGGCCTCTAGCCTGGTACTCTTCTCTCCAGTGCCAGATCGAGTCAAACACCAAACTCATGCTGTGCCGACACCGCACCTTGAGTTGGAGACTGTCGTCAATGTTGAGCATCGTGTCGTCTTCCGCATGCGCACGGTTCTGCTGGGTCTCGAGGCGTGCGCCGTTCCACATCTGCACCATCAGCTCTGCCAGCCGCCATTGCAGGTCGTTGTGCACCACACTGGTGGACCGGATCGCGTTGATCGTCCGGTGGAACAGCTGGCGGCCCTGCTCGTAGTCGATGGCTTGCGAAAAGAATGAGCGCATCAGCTTGAGCAGCGCAAAGCTCGCTGCGACGAGCATCTGCTGCAGGTAGTTGGTGGCGTACTTGAGCGTGTCGATGCCAACATGCTCTTGCGGGGACGACGGCGACAACACCGTGCTGTTGGCCAGAATCTCTTCCAAAAAGCCGACGGTCGACCGCCACAGACCCATCAGGTCGTCGAGGTATCCGACAGTGGTGCTCGAGTCGAAGAAGCCAGCAAGTCGCAGGTGCAGACCGGCGGCCTTGAGGTGAAAGGCCACAATGGGGGACAGGTTGCGCGACATGATTTCGGCGTGCAGCTCGCCGTACTCACGGCGGAAGACGCGCATCAGGATGGAGCGGTGCTCGTCGCCAGCCACACCACGGGAGTCGCTCGCATTGCTGTACATCTCCTTGGACACCTTGTCGCAGAAGCGCTCGATTTGCAGGCGGGCCTCTAGCTCAGGGGACAGCTGGAAGGGCCCCGACTCACCCGAACGTGTTGCCAGGGTCCAATCGTAAAGCGACGATGCGGGCTGGCCGTAGCCGGTCCCGATATTCTGGGCGACAATGTTGCACACCGCCCAAGTGACGACGCGATCGTGGAGCTGGTCCTTATTGAGCTCGACAGCAACGCGCGTAAAATCGTTGATGTGGTTGGGCCGGTGCAGGCCGATGCCCGTGGCCGTCTTCATCATGACACCGCAGAGAATGTGCGTTGGGTCGGACGTGGTCGTGCTCGTGGGCAGTGGCCATGTACACAACAGACACATAGCCTTGACAACAAAATGCGAGCCGGGGACATCTCCAATCGTCTTCCATAGCAGGGTGTTCAGAGGAGACGAGATGGCGGTGAGGAGCGTCGGGTCCAGCGTGTAGCGGCGGGCGGCCACGGCCACAATAGACCAGTAGAGCAACGGGTGCTGCTGGTAGTACTGTTCTGGCGCCAAGGAGGGGTTGAGGAAGGGGAGGAAAGGGTGGTAGAAGAGCCAAAAGTCCTGGAACAGCTGCGCCTCGCCCTCTTCGGTGAGGCGCACCTCTTCCAGCTCGCGCACAATGCGCGGCAGGTTGTAAGAGCCACCACGCTTCAAGTGCAACAGTGAGGAGACGGCCTCGTCGGAGCCCATGAGCGACGGGTTGCGGGTGTGGGAGTAGATGTTGTTTACGATGGGCGAATGCAGCTGCGAGTGCGAGGCGCTCTCGTCCTCGTTCTCCTCGGGAATGACGTAACCTTGGGAGCGCGCGAGCTGCACGTTCCTGCGCAGACGCTCAATCTCCTTTTCCATCTCGGCATGCTTGGACCGTTTACCTATGCGCTTGAAGTTCGATTCGATCTTGCACTGCAACTTGAGCCGGTTGCACCGGGAACAGCTCCGAAACGGGTCTTGGGAGACGTCGCATCGCAGCTAGGGAAAGAGAGATTAGCATTGGAGTATTGGTGCATTGGGCAGAGCCGGGGTTGGAATACTGCCACGGAGTGCAGTATCAAATGCGCTGAGAATGGCGACTGCGGCTTACCTTTTGCTGGCGGCACTCGTTGCACGCCCGTTTAACGCCCGGCTGGCGCTTCTTCTCCGAGTGGTCGCCATCGTCGTCGTTCAGGACGCTTCCCGGACTGCTGTCGAATGCGCTGGCCGGGCCGCCGGCGCTCCTCTTTCGCTTTGCGCCGTTGAGGCCGGCGATGCTGCGGGCGCTCACTGGGCTTGTCGGGCTCAATGAAGCACCGCCGCCGGCCGCGAGAAGTGGCGAGCCATCCATGCACGCCACCAAACGAATTGAAGCCCCCGAAAAGGGCGTTTGGGGAAAGGGGATGCGGGGAAAGGATGGAGAGCGGGAGAGCAGAGAGAGAAGGCTGACAAGGCTGAAAAGACGACGAGGAGGTGGTGGTAGACGAGGCGGAGAGAGAGGTAGAGGAGTTGGTCGTGCGATGTCGTCGTCAGACTAAGTAGATATTGGCGAGGCGCAACGGCGGTCAGCGAGGGACACAGAGGTAGGTGACCGACAGAGACGTAGGAGCTGGGAGAGACGAAGAATGGCGATTCGTTGGCGATGTGCGGAGAGATCCGAGTGGCATGCAGCGGCGGAAGAAGACGAAATGTCCAAGGCTTGACGAGGAATCCCCAAGTTTGGGGGCGCTCGGTTGTGGCGGAGAGCAGGGTAGGAAAGAGGGATGAAAGAGAAAAGAGGAAATGGACAAATTAAAGGGCAGGGCACGAAGGAATGCGCAACGCAAGAGCAATGCTGCACGAGAAAACGAATCGGGCGGTGGCTCTTTCCAGGTGCTGTTCGCGATTTGTTTGGACTGAAGATTGAATTGGTACAAGAGCGACCGACCACGGAGGGGGCGGGGAAAGAGCAAATGGGTTGGCGAGACTTGAAGCAGTAGGCAGAGAAAATTGTGACTCCTCACTGTGGCCAGCCTTCGAAGAGCCATATTGCGGCACCCAAATCCTCGCATCCACGCAGTACCACAGCGAGGCGGGCAAGGCCAGCGCGGTGCTGCGACTGCGCCAATAGCAAACCAAAACAGAAACCAGGGAAAAAAAAGAGGAGTCGCCGTTGCCGCCAGGGGCAGATGATTGGGTGGATGGAATAAAAAGGACCCATAATTATTGCGTGTTCTTGCGCTCATTGGTGGCTAACCACTGCAAAAATACATACTGTGCCCGCTCCGCATCACGTGGGGCTCGCGGCCCGCTCGAATGGGCAAGTGCTACTGCTGCGGCCATACCTCTTGCCCAGCGTAAATACGGCATACACCATAACGTTACGAATACAAAGGGCAGGCACAACGCGGCCAGCGCTCAGCGCCCTGTGTCCAGCACCGTCACACATTGTTCATCGCACCTTCCTGCAGATGCCGGGATTCGTGCTCTACGGAGTATTGTACGGTGTATTTTAAAGAGTAGCATTGGCGCTGCAAGCAGGAGGCATCCTTGGAGAGTTTAAAGTGCAGAAAGTGCTGGCCCTTCCTGACCTCGAAACGCCCAGACAATTGCCGTTTTGCCGCAATGACTAAGCATGCCACCAACAAGCGGACGTCGTTCCTTCCTGCACAGCGACACAAGGCCACAGCTTTCGTTCGACACACAACACGACAGCATTGTTGCTCACACATAACGCCGTGCGAACTGCACATAAACAACGCTCGTGCAATGGTTGAATGCATGCGCATTTCTTACATACATGTAATACGAGCAACAAAAAGGCAATTCCATACGGGCCTGCAGCCTTTCGAGTCGTTCTTCCTGCTTAGGCCTTAGCGCCACAATGTGACCCACAATTCGCAATTTCGACCCGCTTTTTATGTGCGTGATACGCCTTGTGACCGCCGACTTTACCTATTTCCACTGCAACTTGGTATTTGCTCGTGGTGTTGCCCACTTTTCTACCTTCGCTGTATTTTGCTGTTGACTGCAGCCTCCGCGATCGTTCGCTGCTCGGTGGCTGCTTGTCCGACACCCTCAGTCTAGCCTTGTCTCCAGCCTATGACAGGCTCGCGTCAGAGCGCTACTGCTTACAGCTGCACTCCGACCGCGCCTGACCATCGGCTCCGGTGTCGTTCCGCTCCAAGGGCCCTTTTGCCCCGAAAGCCGGGTGGGTCTTTATTGTCTGCAGCATCCGGAACTGAGCCTGTGAGTAGAACTTCACGGGGTATTTGCGGGTGTTTGCTGCCGGGGCCGCGGGCTACAGGAAACGAGATTCGAGAAAGCCCAGACGCTTATTCGTTTCGATGGGACAGGATAGGAGTGTCCAAAATGGCACCATCTGAGCCCTCAACATCGACCAATGATGCCGCAACGACCGTACCCGAGTCCAGCGGCCGGACTCTCTTCAAGGGCCGGATCCAGCCCCCACCCAGACGGACTCCGTATACCGCAGTGACGGTGCAGCCCGTACTTCCTGAAAGCAAGATCACGGCCACAGATCTACGAGCCCCAAAGCGTAAGGCGTCCCCCAATACCATACAGCACCAAACAATACGTATATACAGCACGTATTAGATATCTGACTGTCAAAATTATGTGCAGCGGAGGTGGTCTATGTCAACTCCACGGACGTTTGCCTTCCCTTCTTGGAGCCGGATAGACCGGGTGGCCAACAAAGCCGGGATGGCCGCTCGGCTTGAAGAAGGGTGGAAGCAGGCGTTGATAGGTCAAATATGTGTGGACAACGAAAACGACAGAGAGGCAGGCCCGATCCATTGTACTCCGTACAGCCTTCGCACGGCACATTGCTCGCAGCACAAGGCATGCTGCATGAACGATTCGCGGCTTGTTGTGGGCTTTTGAATTCGTTGCACTGCGTTTGCGTGTGCTGCACTGCACGACGCACATGTGCGAAAAGATTTGGGGAAGCCTCCGTCTGTGCGTGCGCGTCTTTTTATCACATATGATCATTTCTCTTCCCAAGCTCTGCAGAGATTGATTAAAGAATCGGGTAAAGGGTGCCAGCGAACAATGACGAACCGAGACGAAAGCCGGAGAGGATTGATTCTGGCAATCGAGCAGAGGCGAGACCACTCACGGAAGTGTGCCGCTTGTCTGGTGGCCATATCTACTGCGTCTTACTGTGCATCCATACCTGGCCACTCTGTCCCCTTCCCGCTTTACGCCCATAGTGCATCACCCTCTGCAAGAGTTTGTCCTCCTGTCCGACATATATTAAGCTTCTTATATAGAACGCATAAGCCATTACAACTCAATCACGCAACCGATAAACCGTTACAATGGGCCAATGAATATGTGTATGAGGACCATGTAGTACGCGTGGAAATATACAACCCAAGGCCTGTTGTCATTTCAGCGTTCTAATGCTGCGACTGGTAGCTTTTGTTCTGCATGTGCTTTGAAAGCATTGAGATTCCATGCTACGAAATCATTCGTAGTGACGTTTTACTTTGAGCATTACATAGTAACAACGAGGGCATTAAGTTCGAACCCATTCACTAGAATGGTGTCGTAGGGCCATGTCACAGATGTTATCATGTAAAAACACGATATGCCGCGTACCGATCGAAAAATGTATGTCCACCCATTTTCTGTTGACAACGCAGGTACGGATCACATTACAAAATAAGATATCAGATATCGAATACCCATATCCCAATACGATAACCAGAGCAGCGTGTCCGACATGACTGGTGGAAGCTGACAGCAGACCATCCACAGATACGTGTTTCACCCTTAGATCACATTTCGATAGAGCATATGGCTGCGTCTGAATGGCGTCTAATGCAACGGACCTGCCCGGAGTCGAAAGACATGTAGTTCGCTTTGTATTACTCGCTTTGTAGGAGACAGGCCTTCCTTCGAGGTTCGAAAATCGAAGGGGTAGCTAAAGCAAAAAGCGACATAAGGAGTGCCAAATAAGCAAAAGCCTTTGAAGGAAGTCATATGTCGCTCACAACATTCGCACCAGGCAGAGAGACACGCAAAGTGAACAATTTTTACGGCAATACACTGCGCCATCAGTCGGACTGGCCTAGTATTGTCCAAGTACCTTTTGTGATATTATGTCCCCTGGACGCGAAGTGAGATATTCGTTGGCAACGTATAAGTAGCCATCCTGTCTTGCCCTGTCTCATGGAGTCCCGACTTGGTCAGTCTTCCAAATCGAGCTGCGGTACTTGACAAGCGGAGAGGATGTCCGACCTACGACACGTTTGTAGACCAAGGCTTTAACTCCTGGGAGACGCTTCTCGACATCACAGAGTCCGATCTGTGTGGTTTCTCTCCTTCGCCTTTGGCTGTCTTTATCGTATCGACAGCGTACTAATCTTCACATTCTTACAGGGACGCCCTTGGAGTCAAACTTGGCCACCGCTGGGTAAGAACGACCTTTCTGTGTTTGCTCTGCTATCTTCGGCCAACTAACAGCTGCTTTGTTCCAGAAACTACAACGGCGGATAGCAAATTATCGCGATGTCGCACAGGATGTCTCCCTTGTTTCACCCACTCGCACGCCCGCATCAAGAACAGACTCCACAACAAAGCAAGAGGCGCCTACTGTGTCACCGAGACGCTTAAGTGGATGAACTTTGAAGAACGAAAGGCACGATGACGAAATTGACTCACAGCGCTTTTCCAACAGCCTTGTGAAAAGAGGGTCCTCTCAGTTAGTTTATGAGGAACACATTGGAGCGAAGAGTAAATACGATCAGTGTGATATCATTTACCTCGAATGGTAACAAAAGTACAGGGTTACCATTGTCACTGTGTCAGGTGCTCGCCAATATCGAGCAAACGGGTGTTCGATGAGCCTGTTGCTCTTTCGAGTGAAGCTCCAATATTTTCCTTCGTTTTCTCTTTATTATCTCTGCGCTCCGTATTTACTCCGTTACTCTGTTCACTTGAATTTAATTATACAGCCAGTACGCTCGGATGCTAGCACACGCTAGACAACTTTTTTTATGGATAGGACAGGCAATTTCGTAAGAGCAAAACCAGCGAGTCAGGCGAGTCAACCTTGGCGATTCAAGCATGTCATAATGAAATATTGCCTTAAAGTCGAGAAATGTATTAAAAAGAAATGCATGAAAGTGCAAAACGCCTCGTGAGCTGACCAGCTCGTGTGAGCTCTGTGGATAATATGGGTGGTGTCACAAAACTAGAAAGCCTTGGGACTTTGTGGACATTTGTCGTTTTTATTGACATGCCTGATACTTCCCAACCAGCTTTCTCGTTTGTCATGTGAACTCATTTTGTATAGTTTTTATTTTCTGTAGCTATTCCCACTTTCACTCTCCGCCACAGTCTCGCCAGTCTTACATTATCTCAATAGCACCTCGTCAAATCTGGCATCGTTCTAGCTGGATCTAGCCGTCAAGTGCCAAGTGTCATCTTTCATTCACTTCCTGTGGTCTTGTCGTTGGTCTCCAACACTCTCTCCAATGTACGACGCAGATGTAGACTATCGAGACTCTGTATGTAAACGGAGTCGACGCTGGGCCCCGCATCTCTTGGGGTCACGAAAGAAAGATGCGGAGATGAAAGGTCTCGAGGGATGGCAGTAAGACGGGGGAGGTTGAGAAGGTAACAAGCAGCATATCCGAAAGAGGAAAAAACATCGCGGGCCTAGGTCATAGGTCAGTATGTCTTACATGTACACGGCCAGACACCGATGTGTTGCAAGGCTAGTGGTTGTCTATTACCGAGCGTTCTTACCGAACACCGCTTTCCCGAATGGACGAATGGGTGGAGCGGTGCGGGCGGAAAAGCATTTCCCAGGGACCATTCTACCCCAACTTCCCCAGAGAAACGGCAAATTGTCAGACAGTAGCGCCGTTTTCCCCAGCGAATGTAATCCAGAGCGTGTGCCAATAGCGCCCGTAGTGGAATTCGTACAACCAGTGTTTGAATATTTTGCCAGTTTCCGAGAGGACCGGATGCAATCATTTTGAATTTCAGGACGTCGCGGCAATTTCGGTGTTGGCGAGTTTTGAATCATTTCTTGAGGCTGTGCCGACAGATCATATTATTTTCCTCCTTTGGCCAGCCTCGCGCTGAATTAGAGCGGTATTCATCCCTCCAATGGAGACAGATAAAGGGAAATAAATAAACAAATAACCACAGCAGGACAATATCACCATTAGCCCACGGCTTTCTACCTGCTAGCTCATGTATGTCATATCAGTTACTGCTGGGCTGACCATTTTCGAACCGCTGATGTCCGGCGGCCAGAGAACAAGGCAGTGTCTGGGCGCTCCCTTGGCCCTTTCTTATTTCTATTTTCTTTTCTCCGCACCTCCTTTATATCTGCCAGTGGTCTCGGCAATACCAGACTCTCGGGTCTCGTGGCCAATGGCCGTTCTTACATTGTACCGACGGAGCTGTTGTAATCCGTGTCAGTGTGTCTGCGTCCAAACATCTCCGCTCCACAGTGTGTTCAAAATGGATGGGTATCCTTCGAATTAGAAAGTACGACGAATGCGTCCAGGACATTTCTGCCTTATTTGTTTCCTGTAAAGCATACCATCCTCAACTGTGGCCCTAGTTTGGTATGAATCCGTCTTCCCACTAGTCGCCATTTAGATGGTCTCCAGACTTAAAAAGTGGACAACCAGATTGACATGGTTCCCAGCCGACGAAACAAATGGTCGAGGAGAGCCTAAACGAGGTTTGATAAACCAAAGACTATGGCCGTGGTTGCACTTTGGCAATGTCTTTTCCAACTAGCGTTCATCGCCAACCCACACGCCCCCTGTCCCATGAATTCATGAAATCGCCTTCAGCTCCGCCGCCGTAGAGTGCCGCATCCCAGTTTATGCTTTCTCCAGTATGCTGTATGTCTCAATATCCAGACAGATGCCAGCCTGCCTACCTCTCCGCGTGTATTCTGCTTTATATCTTCGTCTCACGGGGCCGGACATCTATCCCCGTTCTCGGAGCCCACATCCTCTCGCTTGCCGCCTCTTCTCTATTCTTGAGCTCCATTTCTAATCCACTTGCAGAAACTGAGGACCCTGGCTCGCGTTCTTTCATTGTCCATTCTCTTTTCATATTACAATTCTCGAAGTTCCTCCACACTACATTCTGTCACCCCCCCCACCCCCCAGCCTATCCCCCAACCCCACCTCTAAGTTGGTTTCTTTCTTTTGTCAACAATAGAACCCCGTCTTTATTTTTATTTTACGTGGATAGTTAATCTTTCTATCTACTTTATTCTGACTTGTGCTCTTTTGGCTCTCATCTCTCTCCGTTCCTTCACTTTCTCCCCCGCCTAATCTGAGGTTTTGTTTTTCTTTTCTCCTTTCTTACGTCTCCACGCTGTCACCGTTTTGGTCTGTAAACAAACACTTTGTCTACGTAATTGCGGTACAATACCTGAGCCGTTGTATACACTGTACAATTCACGACAGCACGGCACGCTCACTCATCGAATCAGCTTATACCGTTTTCTCCCAATTCTCATTACGACACCTAGACTCTACAACACCGCCAAGAAGCCACGATAAACAACAATAACCGACGTAAAACGCCGCTTTAACACAATGGCGACTGAAACCGAGGCCGCAGTCGGCACCGCCGGTGTCACCGGTCCTTCCGGTCCGGCCGCCTCCGCCGCCAAAACAGCGCGGGCCAAGAATCCCAACAAGGTCCGCAAGCGGGCGCCCAAAGCGTGTCTGTCGTGCCGTGCTCGCAAAGTCCGTTGTGACGTGTCGCAGCGCGGCCGACCTTGCATGAATTGCTATCTGGACAGCGAAACGTGTGTTGTAACGGGCCGTGCCTCGCGGCTGCGCAAATCGCAGCGGCCGCCGGCAAAGACTGCAACCGCAACAGGCGCAGCGCCTACGATGAGTTCTGCACCAGCCTCGACTGATAAAATGGCAGCGGCATCATCAGCAGGAGTAACAACTTCCCAACCTGCGGGTGCTTCTCAAACAGAAGGCCACGGCACTTCAGCACCTCAACAGACGGCTAGCAACGGTGAGCTAAGATCACAGCCTCAGTTACAGGTATCGCATCACGACCACGACCACAACAACAACGGCCCAAGCCACAACCACAACGACTCGCAAGCCCACAACCACGCCCACCAGCACAGCTCACCACAGTCCGATACTGCGTCCCGTCGCCGGACGGTCTCCGCCAATGGCTCGCCGTCCGCTATATACAAGAGCGAGCCACCTCAGCAGCAGAAAGTGAATGAGGCAATGCACAGCTCGTCGCCCGTGGCAGGCCCCGAGACAGACAATCTCCCACGGAACCACAACGAACATGAAGATTCACAACACCAGCACAATGAGAGGCGCCAACACCAACAATCACGCAGCCACCACAACCATAGTCATCAAAACCATAAACATAACCACATTCACTCCCACGAGAGCCACCAACGCCGCTTCAACAACTTCCAAGACGACCTTCGCAGTGGTCCGAGCACCGATTTCCTCGGGTCGGCAACTGGTGTCCCGGGAATGGGTGTGGGCGTGGGAGGTGCGGCGCCCTGGGCGGCCGAGCAACGACTCAACACCAGCGCCGACATCACATACTCGTACTACCCATTCCTGGCCATCAGCAACATCTCGGGTATCCTGCCGCAGGACGTCAACTACCTCGAGCTGCAGGGCTGCTTGCGTGTTCCAACGCGCTCCATCCTTGACGAGTTTGTGCAGCAGTACTTCTTGCACGTCCACCCGCTGCTGCCCCTCTTCAACGAGGGCGACTTCTGGGAGCTGTACTGCCAGCAGGGCACCAGCAGCGTGTCGTCTGGAGGGCGCCTGTCGTTGCTTGTGTTCCAAGCGCTGCTGTTTGCGACGTGCAACTTTGTGTCACGCACCAGCATCCGCGCTCTCGGCTTCCCGACCATCCGCCTGGCACGCGCCGCGTTGTACCGCCGCTCCAAGCTGCTGTACGACTTTGAGACGGAGTCGTCGCCGGCGGCCATTGCGCAGGCCGCGCTGCTGCTCAGCTTCTGGTCGCCCTCGACCAACCTGGGCACCAAGAACCCCAACACGGCCTGGCTCTGCACCGCCATCCAGCAGGCCAAGCTCGCCGAAGCCAACCACTACGCCTCACTGCCGCCCGACAGCCGCCGCGCCAACGCTCTCAAGCGCCTCTGGTGGTGCTGCATCATCCGCGATCGCGTCATGGGCCTGGGTGTGCGCCGCAGCATCCAAATCACCCGTGCCCACTTTGACCTCGAAGCCAATCCGCCGCTCACGCGTGCCGACCTCGCCGACGAGATTGAGCGCTCGCGCGTCTACAACCCAGGCACCAAGTCGTGTCTGATTGAGATTCTCGTGCACATGATTGAGCTGTGCGTGGTGCTGACCGACATCTTGACACTCGTGTTCCCCCAGGACGACACGCCGGGCTGGGGCCGCCAGATGGCCGACAGCGATGCTGGACGCGTGCGCCAGTGCAAAATCGAGCTGCGTCGCTGGTACAAGGACGTGGCGCTCACGTTCCCCATGTTTGGCGGCAGTAGCGGCAACAGTGACGGCTCGCCGGGCAACTCGTCGGGCCATGCTAGCGGTGGTGGTGTCGCGCGTCTGGCCAACGGCGGCCGTGAGTTCTACCACGACTCAGTGATCCTGTACACAAACCTCCTGTATATGTACTACCACTCGTCGCGTGTTGCCCTGTGCCATCACGAGGTGCTGCACATTGCCGTTGCCAACGCCACGCCCGGGTTTGCGAATGGAAACAAGGCGGTCCCCGTCATCTACGAGAACCGTTATGAGCTGCAGGATGCTGCATCTGGTGTCACTGAGTGCTTGAAGGAGTTGATCCAATTGCGTCTGGCTCGCTGGCTGCCCATAAGCGCGTACGTTCCCTCCGTCTTTCTTTTTTGCAATGCGTTTTATGTCTGTTTAGCTCCTTCCTCTTACGTTCATTCCTGCCCCCCTTCCTCTCGACCGTCCACCTCCCCATCGCACCTTCTCTAACTGTCGTCTAGCGTGGCCTGCACGGCTTTGCCCCTTTTCCTGCACATCCTCGATGTCAAGCTTTCGACGTCGGCCGCCAACAACAACGGTAACAACAATGGCAACCCGTCGGCCAGGACGCCCAACGAAGGCAGCGGCGCCGATGGCAACTCGACGTCCGCCAGTTCTGCCCTCAAGCAGCACCGCCTCAACATCCTGATCGAAGCCATGAAGACCTACCAGCCGCAGTACGACGGTGTTGACTGGGTCAGCGAGACCATTCGTCATATTGTCAACCTGGCCCAGCTGGATGGGCCGGCGGCACTCGGTGCCAATGGGAACGGTGGAAACGACGGTAGCAATGGCGGCAACAACAATGGCGGCATCTCCGACTGGACCGACATTCTGGCGTCCAACCCGTCCTGGTACCTGCGTCTGGCCTTGACTATGGATTTGGCATTGAGCAAGAACCGCATGCCTGAAGAGCGGGACTTCCCTGTCGGCCTGCGAGGTCTGTTTACCGCCGGCTTCAGCTCGATACGCAACCTGCGTCTGGGCTACAACAAGGATGGGAGCCGGACCAATAACAATAATGACAACAACGGAAATGGCAATAACGAAAGCAGCAACAGCTGGAACGGTGGAAACAGTGGCAACATGAATAAGGACAATGATAGCAACGCCAAAGCAAACTCCAACGAGGTTCGCAGCACTCCGTTCCCGCCTGCCAACAACTCCAACTTGGGCAACATGACAAACTCGCAAACCACCAACCTCAATGGCATGTCCATAGACAATTTCAACGGCATGAACATGCATGTTGTAGACGGTTCCCAGCAGCAGCGGCCGCAGCCGCAGCAGCCAATGCCAACGGTTCCGACACCCGGAATCGTCAATATGATGGACGATCCTGCGTCTATGACCGCTACTATGGACGCTATGGATGCTATGGGCAGCATTGGTGGTACAAACGGCCTGGGAGGTTTTCCCGGTGGCATACCAGGTGATATGGGTGACTTCCCTGGCGGTGACTCCTCGGCCGCGTTTATGCTGGCACCGCACCACCTCGCTATGAGCATGGGCATGGCCATGGGCATGGACATAGACATGGACCTTGGCGACATGGATATGGACATGTCTGCTTTCCCGCCCAACGCCCTGCTCAAGCCAGGCATCGTGACCCAGCTTCCGTCCTCGGACGAGGAAATGACGCCTGCGTCTGTATCGGTCGGCACAACAAGCAGCGAGGCTGCCAACTCGCCACAAGCCCAGCAGCAGCAACAGGCGCAGCACAACTTCGGGGCCCAAAACTGCCATCCTGATCAGAACCAGCAGAAAGCGCACCTGCACAATGATGGAGCGATGCTGGACGCCTATACGTTCAACAATGGCAACGTCGGGGGCGGTAGCGGCAGTCCCGGCACGACAATTACTGACATAGACGACCACCATGGTCCTGGTCACTACCGACATCCTACGGGCAGCACTACCAAGCACGTCAGCAGCAGCAAGCAGAACAAGAGTGGCCATCATGAGGCCGAAGGAGATGAGTGGATCGAGCCGTCCTGGGACGATGAGGTGCCCAATATGCGCGACGGTGACCGGGACACAGCGCAGGCCCTGCTCGAGGCCATTGGCGAGAACGCATAGATGGTAAACATAATACCACATCACAAGGGGTATGGAATAAGGTCAGGGTTAAATATTGGAAAGCACATACAAAAATGGGCCAGCGTGTTGATGTTGATATAGTTACGGTTTATTTTTAATTGTTTTTAATGGATCACGCAACTTCCTTGTTTTTCCGTTTCATTCAAAATAATAACATTTCCTCTAGCGAGTCTTGTACATCGTTTATATAAAATAGTCTAGAGTTGGACATGTCCACCTATCATTCGTACCGAACATCTACAGGCTGCTCTTCGCCGTCTCCTCCTCATCCTCGAGCTCAGCTAGGTATTTTTCTGCCTCAAGCGCCGCCATGCAGCCGGTACCCGCGCTGGTGATCGCCTGCCGGTACCGCTTGTCCTGCACGTCGCCAGCTGCAAATACGCCAGCGATGTTGGTCAGCGTCGTGCCGGGCGTCGTTTTAATGTAGCCCTCGTCGTCCGTCTCCACTTGGCCCTTGACGAGGGCCGTCGCCGGGTCGTGGCCAATGGCATAGAACAGGCCAGAAGCCGCCACCGTCTCCGTCGCACCGGTCTTGGTGTCCTTGATCACCAGTTCGCTCATCAGACCCTTGTCGTCGCCCTTGACCTCGACACCTGCCGAGTTCCATCGCACCGTCACCTTCTTGTGTGCCAGCAACCGCTTCGCCATAATGTTGCTCGCCCGCAGCTTGTCGCGGCGCACCAGCACCGTCACGTGGCTGGCGTACTTGGTCAAAAACATAGCCTCCTCGGCAGCCGAGTCGCCGCCGCCAATCACAACCAAGTGCTTATCGCGGAAGATGGGAACGGCGCCGTCGCACACAGCACACGCGGAGATACCGTTCTGCCAGTACTGATCCTCGCCCGGCAGGCCCAGGCGCCGCGCAGACGCGCCCGTAGCCACAATGACGGCGTCGGCCGTGTGGAACTCCTCGGGGGACCATTCGGTCGCATATTTGAAAGGACGCACAGACAGGTCGAGCGAGCTGACGGTCTCAGAGATGATCTCGGTGCCAAAGTACTCCGACTGCTTGCGCATGCGGTCCATGAGCTCGCCGCCCATGACGCCGTCGGGGAAGCCGGGGAAGTTCTCGACGTCGGTCGTGGTTGTCAGCTGGCCGCCAGCCGCGATGCCGTTGGCCATGAAGCCCTCATAGAGGACGGCTAGACATGTTAGCGTTTTTTCTTTATCAAGTCTCTTCCCACAATGCCAAGGAACGTTCCACATACGCTTCAGGTTGGCGCGGGCCAGATAGACGGCGGCCGTGTGGGCAGCAGGCCCGGAGCCGATGACTGCGCTTGTTAGCCATTTTTGCACAGAAATAAACGCGGCCACGTCCCACGGCCGGCCTGGGACACAACAATATACATACTAACAACCTTGCTGTGCATAGTCCTGGTGCTCAACTTGTGCAGGTCGCTGGGCGTGTTCTTTTTGGGCGTGGTAGTTGTAAAGGCAGCGATCCAGAGACCAGAGGCACCCGTTCGCAGGGTGCGCCGAGAAAATGAGGAAAACAGCGTGGCGACGTGTAAAGTCGTGTCGGGGAATGGGAAGACAGAGCGGATCTGCTGATCGTTTGAGGTCGTGTGCCGTGGTGCGAGGGAAGTTTTTTTATATGAAGGGTCGCGCGAAGAAGATTCTAGTGAGAACGCCACTATTTCAAATGCACTCTCGGCGCGGCCGCGGGGTGGAAGTTTGAGGAATCGGGGACGGCTGTGCTAGCGCTTTTGGTACCTGTTAGGGGGGGCTGACAGATCAATGTGGTCGGTCCTGCCAAATGGTCCCTGATCCAATAACCTCCAGTCGCCGAGGCTGTCCGATTTGGACCGGTATCCGCTTTTATTTATTACATAATCCGAATTGCCGCTCCTGCCTTATGGGGGCCTGGGGGCCTATGAGCTACGGCAAGCTAAAGTGTTCGCGGAAAGAGCTTCGCGTTGCAGTCTGACCAAACAGTCGCAAACAACACCAACGGCTTCAATCGTCGTCAGCATATCTACGTTGGCAGTCTTCACATCCTGACCCGGTAGCTCGATATACCCTTCATCCAGAGTGCGGCGTTGTCTACCGAATTAGCAGCTATGACCTGCGACCACCGGGCCAATAGCCGATAGTAGACACAACAGCCCTTTCGGCTCAGCTTCTCGAAGCGATTCTCCTGAAAGCTCTCTCACCTTCTCAAGCCTGCCCCTGGCAGCCGCCTGGCCGCGCTCGCCATGGACTCATCACCAGGCTCGGGTGTATCGACCCTCCTGAAGCCTCGTGTCCTCGCTGTCGTCGTCATCACCACCACGGCGGTTCTCAGTCTCGGCGCTGGAATATGGTACGAGAGCTGGCGCCAGCGGAGAGCCGACAATGCAGAGCTTGCCGCGGGTGGTGGCCTACATCGACGTAACGCCGTTCGACGCCCGCGACGCGGCTCCCATACCGATGAACCTAGTGGCTCGGCCACCGAGCCCCAAACCACGACAAGCATCGACGAATCGGCAGCTGCACCTACCACCGACGAGAATAGCATTAACAATGTGCGCCCTCTACAAAGCGAGGATCGCGAAGCAACAGTCGTCGACGACGGCGAAATGGACGAGCGGTGGCTGGACGATATAGGCCCGCCAAACTCCGTGCAGCGCGCTGGTCATAACATTGTCAACCTCTTGTTCCGCGTGTCCGAGGACAATGCCCGCCGCAGTTCTTATGTGCATCGCGGCTGTGCGTGCAACGCCTGTGGCATCGTGCCCATCCGCGGCATCCGCTACCGCTGCGCCAACTGCGCCGACTTTGATTTGTGCGAGACGTGCGAGTCGCAGGGCCTGCACATCAAGACACACATCTTCTACAAAGTGAAGGTGCCTGCACCTCCGTTCGGTCCGCGCCAGATGCAGCCGGTGTGGTATACGGGCGATCCGGACGGCTTTGTGCGGGGCCTACCCAAGTCACTGCTGTCGCGCCTGGTGCGCGAGACAGGTTTTGAACGCCAGGAGCTCGAGGCGTTTTGGGAGCAGTGGACATATATGGCCAATACGGAGTGGCGTGACGACCCAGACGGCCTGTGCCTCGCCATGGACCGCAAAACATTTGAGCGGTGCCTTGTGCCCTCGGGTGGTTACAGACACGCGGCACCAAATCTGATCCACGACCGCATGTTTGCCTTTTACGACACTAACAATGACGGGCTAATCGGCTTCTGCGAGTTTTTGCACGGGCTGTCGTACCGCAAGCGCAAGGATAAGCTCCGCAAGATCTTTGAGGGCTACGACACGGACCGCGACGGACTGGTCAACCGGCGCGATTTCCTGCGCTTCTTCCGCGCATACTACGTGCTCTATAAACAGATGCACAAGGACATCTTGGAAGGGCTGGATGACCAGGTCATGAGCAGCATTGAGACTCACCAGCTGGTCGGCAACAGACAACCTCTCAGCAGCTTCTTTGGACGCGACGGCCGACTGCCGCACGCTGACACGCGGCGCATGATGGGCGGCAAGTATATTGACCATGCGATGGGCGAGGTGCGAGTGGCGGACGGTGCGGACGGTGTGGTCGCCGAGGACCGGCCCGATATGGCAGACCGCGAAGAGCTGCTGTCGCTTCTCTACACGCGTACCGAAATCCGCCTTAATGGAGAGGGCATTTTTGAGGAGAGATACTTTGCAAGCAACGACAATAGCGGCGACGAGCACGACGACGGCCCGGCCGTTGTTAACTATTGGGATGCTCTGCTTAACCCGCCGCGAACCGTAAATGAGCTCCCTTCGCTTCTCATGGGCCAACGCGATCCGTCAGATCGTAACGATGTTTTTGTGTCAAATCAAGACAACGAATACGAGCAGGGCGACGACAGTGTGGCCATGGGCACCGCCGAGATCCGTGAAGCGCTCGCGGGCGGTGGTCGCACACACGTAAGCGCCGAAACCAACAGTGACGACAATGCGTCCACTACGGCCGTCATTGACCAGCCATTGCCTCCCTCGCGGGCCTCTACATCCGAAAGACACGCTGGGAATGCGACAGCACACGCGACTACAAATGCAAACGGGTCGGCGGCAAACAGAGATCCAGCCCAACGCATCTCTCGAAATCAGCCGGGCATGCCAGGAGAGGGCGTGTCCCAACTGGACAGTTCAACGCCCGAACAGCAAGATGCGATTACGAACAACCCGCGGACCCGTTTCAATCCTTGGCGGACACCGACGGCAGGCCAGCTGAGCGCAGGGGAGGAAGCTTTCATGCGAGCGCATCTTACCAAGGCTGCCAAGGTCACAGCACGGCGCAAGCTGCACAACCGGTGGATGCGGCGGCAGTTCTACCTAGACGAGGAAGAGGGCGCCGTGGCACCGAGCGCTTGGAAAGATGACGAAGATCTGCTCGCCGAGGGTGAAGCGTCGTCCTCAAAATCAAAAGCAAAGGCGACGCCTGCCGACTCCGACAAGGCGGAGCACTCACGCAGCCGCCTGGCCGACATCCCCGAAGCGGAGCGCGACGCGGGCCGCGAGGTGCTGTACCAGGTGATGCAACAGGCGTTCAACGAGCTGCTGGATATTTTGTTCTTGCGAAAAGAGAATCTGGCAATCGAGGCCGCTGAGTCAAAGCAAGACCGCGACAAGTATCGCCACCTATTTGAACACCTTTCCGTGGAGCCCGGGATCGGAGTTAGCAACAAAATACCCTCTCCACCGCGTAAGAAGGCGGCCAGGTCGGTGTCTGCTGCTGATAAGGCCGTCAGCGACATGACGCTGGAGGAGATGCTGGCCGAGACAGGGTACGAGGTGATTGGCGGTGTGCCGACGGAAGATCTGGACCCGCCGCGCTCGGTAGTGAATGGTAGCGCCAACGCCAACTCCAATACCGACATGACGACAGCAGCGACGACGGCGACGGTGCCCGAAGCAAACGATGCCGAGATTGGTGCCGTGGAAGAGGTACTCGAGGAAATTGTCGAGGATGTTGATGACGATATTGGGGAGCCAAAGGAAGATGCGGTTACTGAAGCGGCTCCCGAGCCAGCCTTTGAAGAACAAGTTGAGGTCGTGGATACCGCAGGAAAGGACACTCCTGGCCGCCCAGCCGGCGATATACTCGCGACTCTGGATGACGTGCCCGAAATCTCGCTCACCGCAGTCGCCGAGGTTGATAAAGACCACCGCGACCCGACCCTACCGCATTTCCGGCCCAACACCGAGGCTGAGTATGAGACATTGGTGGCACAGCACGAGTCGGCCCGGGCCCCGTCACAGGCAGCTTCTCTTGTCGCCGCATCCACCGCTGCAACAGTGGCCACGAGCTCTGAGGGACGCAGCTCACCTGGCACGACGACACCACCCGTTGACGAACCGTCTGCATATGCCGGCCGGGACACGGGCACGGAGCCGGAAGGGATTGAAAAGGATGAAAAGGATAAAGGCAAGGGCAAGGCCGAGGCTACCCCAACCCTAGAATCAGGCCGTCCGGGTAAGGACAACAAGGACCAACACAACGGATCGCATTCGAGTGTCGCGATTAATACCAAGAGCGCAGACGGCAGTGACAAGGCCAACAGCAACACCGCTCCCGCTCCAGAGGAGGCTGACATTCCCCTGGCGACTCTCAAGCAATGGAAGCGGCTGGATCTCGCCGAGCAGGAGGCACAGGTGCGGGGCGGCTGGGGAAAGCTGAGCTACGAGGAGTTTGAGCTCATTTTTAAGCAGGAAGAGCAAACACCAAACAGGCTCGACTACTTGGGGAGCTGGATCGATTTTTGCATACCCTAGAACGGCAGTCGATTCCGCCACAAGATGTACACAGTCACACCATCCTCACGTTTTGCGCTGGAGTAGGAAAACAACCAAACATAGCTATCTATCGAGCGTTTAGGATAAAACAGGCGTTTATCTTCTACCTTTTCTCGGGGGGGAAAGAAAAACAAACGAAAGTTGAGAACGAAATATAAATATTCATGTTGTATTGCATCTCTTCTTGGCCTTCTCTGGTAGCTCTATTTCCATGCTCTTTGACTGAAGCCATATCGTGGATGGGAAGCTCCAAAAGATGAACTTTTGATCGAACTTTCTATGTCACATCAACAAGGATTAACAGCCAACGGCTATGTTACCTCGTTGTTTAATGCCCACTCGTCTTACACAGTCAACACTCTCCGCACGTCACCACTTCACATTCAAATTTTGATTCGCACTCCGCATTCCGTCCTGTCGCCCTCACATCGGGCCCATACGAAAAGCTTCGCGCCGAGGGTGGGCCTGTTCGAGGTCGACACAGAAGAGGAAGTGATTGCACTGGCCAACTACACCGAGTACGTGCACGACAAGACGATCCTGCCACAAGGCGGCATGAAATCGAGCGGCGTCGGGCGGTTCGACACAAACTTGTCCAAGTGGGTGCAAACCAAGTCCATTACCTACCGGGTGTAGAGTGTTCAAGAACACAGCGAAACGAGAGGAAGCGGGACATGTTACTGAGATTGCATACATTTCTGTGTTTTCATACAAGTTTATTGATTTTTGTTTTCTTTTTGTGGGGATACTTAGAGTATGATCCATTACAAGTCCGTCCTTGGACCCGAGAGAAGAGTGTCCGGCAATGAATGCCAATGATAAAACGTCAAATACCATATGTCTCAGCATTAAAGTATGCTCCAATTCGCTGCAACCCAACGCATAGTCCAATCACCAGCTGTTTTGTGGTCGCCGTCCTTTACAGGTACGCAACCAGACCAACAATGGCTGCCGCCGCCAGCAGCAACGACCGGCCCAGGCTCAGCGTGCCCCACCGGTCCACCAGCTGCTTCGCCGACGCCTCCTCTTGTGCCGTGTAGACAGTGCCGGCACCGGCCGCCCGGTCGGCCTTGGACAGCTGTGCGTCCTCCTCGGCCTGCGCGGCCTTGGCGATGAGCTCCTTGTTGGTGGGGCGCAGGATCAACAGCGTGTAGGGGACAATGGAGAGGCACAGGCCGGCGGCGACGAGCGGCAGGGCGCTGGCGGAGACTTCGATGGACGAGGGCGTCGCGGCGTTGGCCGTCCTGTAGTAGACAAAACCAAACGCGGCAGCAGCCGTGGCGGCGGCACCGGGGAAGACGATCTTGCCAGCTTGGAAAGTGCGGCCCCACTGGCGCAGCATGAGGGCGGTGGGCGACTCAAGCAGGCGAGGGACGAGGAACGTCGAAAGGCCCAGGGAGCCACCGGCGGCGGCGGCACTGAGGAAGATGGAGGCCGCCTGGGCGCCGCGGACGGCGTCCGAGGTAACCGCGGGGGCGTTGAAGGAGATAGACATGTTGTGCTAACTATGGCGTGTTGTTGCAAGAGGTTGTTCGAGATGGTTGAGAAGTTGAAGGAGTTGCGTGATGCAGTGAAAAAGTAGAGTTGAATGGACGATGTGTGCAAAATGAAAGATGTACAGAGCTTGAGCTATGTGCCCAATTATATGTCTCAATGGGAAGTCGTGGTTGTCTCCATCGGCGGGGAAAGAACAACCAGGAACCAAGACGAAGCAGGAAACAGCTGTTTGGTAGTTGACGTCATGCATTCAGGCAGAAGCTTGAGTACCTTGTGGGGTAGGCTTCAGGGGACGCCGCTAGCTTACCCGGTCCGCGAGCAGAAGTGCCTGAAACGGTGCTCGTCACCACTGGACGTTTTGTGGGTAGCGCCAAAATGCGATCAATGACAGCTGGCAGTCCGCCAACGTGGTAAGCGGCGAAAAACGGCGGAACCCACGAAAAGCAGACGTCTGGCATATTCCGCGGATACTCTCGAATGCATGTAGTATGTAGTATGTAGTATGTGCGATATAACCTCGGATGTTAACGTAAGGTGTGAGTCGGTCTACAATTTGCACAGATATGCGACATATGTGCAGTCAATCAGACTGTGGCTTTCTCTCCGTACTTCCTTTGTATTTACTCTGTATTCTCTGCCTATCTAAATGGCTGGCAGGATATTGTGAGCTACTGTATATGATAAAAGGCAAGACAAAAGTCGGAGGAACTCGCTCCAACTCGGTCCAGACGCTCGAGACGACAGAACAAAACCTGGAACGAAGCAGGTAGAGCCCAGTCCACAGAAAGAATCAAACAGAACAAAGAAAGAACACAAGCAAAGACCACGCAACTCCTCAGACTCCACTGTTTTTCCAAATGTTCTCGTTCTTGCAGGATCCTCGGCACGTCTCTCAAAGTTGCCGGGTTGACGCCAACACGTCACTCGGCTCTCGACACTGGACAGCTCACCAGACAATCCGGTTGTACATGTCCTGGGTCAGCAGGTCCGACATATTGCCGCCATCCATCTCGGTCGCCTGGTCGCCGCCGCAGCCGCTGCACCGGCACCAGAAGCCAAAGCGCTCAAACAGCATGCGCCGCGACTTGCCGTACGAAATGAGCAGCTCGGTGCCCTTGGCAATGCGGCCAACGGCTGTGAGGGTCAGCACGTCTTGGTGGCGGTCGTAGCGGTAGCCGACGTTCTGGGAGGGCGAAGCGCTGCAGGCGTGGTTGAAGCGTGAGGCGACAATGAACAGGCTGTCGAGCTCGCCGGCGACAAATGTGTTGGCAGTCCAGATCTGCTCGTCGCGGGAGGCACGGGGGTCCGGGTGGTGGCCGGTGAGGGCGTCGAACTGGGCGCGGTCGGCTGTGGACAGGCGCGCGAGCTCTTGGATCAAGTGCATCATGTTGGTGCGCACGAGGGGCCGCTCGACCAGCAGGTGCTCGCCACGGAAAATGTCGCGCATGGCAAAGCAGCCAAGGCCACCAAGAGCCGAGGGGCGCACTTCAAACATGCCGTTGACCTGGAGGATGGGCGGCGGGACAGGGTTCTGGGGCGTGTCGGGCGTGCCGGGCGTGTCGGCCGACGTAGGCCTGGGCAGCGTCTCAGAGGCCGTGTTGGAGGTAGGCGTAGAAGCAGTAGCGAAGGAAGCGTCATCGGCGGCAGTGGCAACAGCAGCAGCGTCGTTGGCCGGAACAGTCACGATCGTTGGCGGGCACATGGACGGAATGTCAATGTAGCACAGCCCGACAGCCGTCTTGACCACGGACTTGCGCAACATGGGAAGCAGCCTGTGTTGGTGCGTTAGCAGAGGATCAAAATGGGATAAGTAAAGGTAGGGCAGGATATAAGACATACGGAGACTCCAGTCGGTACACGCGCAAGCCGTCTTTGAAACCCCAGACGCGGAACTTGTCGGCAGCGTCGTCGTCGCCAGTCGGGTACTCGAGCTCAACAACGCAGGGCTGCGGCGGGACACGGGGACGCTGGTAGTGTGGGCGACGGCCATTGCGAAGACGCACTTTGGCCGTCAGGGCGCCTCCAGGGAGCTTGCCAGCGGAGCGCTGCTGGAGACAGTCGGCGCGGCCAAGGACAGAGAGGAAACCGTGTGCGTTGCTCACGGTGGTGCGGACGCGCTCGTCGGCGCGGATTTCGAGCTCCGACATGTCGGAACCGCAGGATGAGGCAGCGTAGTCGTCGCGGCGATCCGACAAGACGTAGTCGGAGTTGGGGAATGAGGTATTGGGTGTGGCAGGTTCGGGTGTTGTGGCGCCGTTCGTGCTGCGGTTGTTGTCGTCGTCGTTGTTGTCGTCGTCGTCGTTATTGTTTGGCGAGGAGGAGGAAGTGGAGGCATCGTCTCGTTCAGTGCACTCCTTCCCGGCTAGAGCCTGGGCCTCAGTCTTTGCCTCGAGATTACTTTTTCTGATCTCGTAGAGTCTGCATGGGACGACAGAGTCGTCCACGTCGTCCTCGTCGTCGTCCTCGTCACCCTCGTCGGTGGTTTCTGCAGAGTCAACCGAGCTGGCGGCTCTTTCTTTGCGTGCCTTCTTAGCCGCTGCCTTCTCCTCTGCCTTTACTTCTCTCTGTATGCGTAGTTTCCATGTTAGTTTTGTGCTTCTCAATGTAATACCAAGAAGGGAAGGAGCGGGTGGGGCGACGTTTTCGTGACAGTCACCCCCTTTGGGAAGGAGGGTAGCAACGCTCTGGCAGAAGAAACGTACCTTGAACTGGCGGATCTTTGATCTGTTGCGCTCCTCGTCGCTGGACTCATAGAGCCCAAGGACTCGGAGGCGCTCGATCAAAGGCATAACGCCTTTATTGCGGCTGGGAGAGAGAAAGAGGGAGATAGAGCTGAGGAGAGGGGGCAAGACAGAGCGAAAAGGGGAGGTTGGAGTGAGGATGAGGGAGGAGAGACGCGGAAAGCAGGGCAATAGGGTGAGAGAGCGAGTGTGAGTGTGAGAGATGGAGGGAGATGAGAGGCAAGACACTGATTGGAATTCTCAAGGGCGTTGACGGGGTAGGGTCCGGGTGCTTTGATTTACAAAGCACCAAGGTTGAGTCAAGCTGAAGGAAAGAAGAAGGAGGATGAGGAGGGAGGGACAGAAGAGGTCGGGTTACCAAGATATTTATACCGGGGGCTGAGAGTACAGATTCGGGGAGAACAGCGTCCGGTTGAATAGCAAACGGAAGATGAGTCGGGGGCCATGACAAACAATAGCAGTTGGTCATGGTTGGGTAGATGAGGAGCTGGTCTGAATGTGAGGTCAGTGCTTGCCAACGGAGGCTGATTGCGTCGTGCATGTAGGTTGGGGTGGAAAGCGAGGCAGAAGTAAAGGCATCATGATATTTGGAAAGATGAGTGGCAAATGACGGCGACATCGACGGGCAGATGAAAAGTACATGAGAAGCAAGCGGATATCAGACATGCAATGGCTGTGATGCCAGAGTCGCAGATGCACTCAAAGAAGAATAGCGAAACGTGCAGAGTCCAAAGCTTCGCACATTGTGTCTTCACTTTCATGACGATCCAGCCGTGTAAATATATAACGCGACTCTGCTTGTCATATTTCAGCTCAAACTACAAATCTTTTCACTGAGCTTTCATTGCTATACTCCTCTGCCTCAAGATATTCAATAATTCAATATGGCTGTTACCTTAGAACCAGTTTATTTCAATCTTTCCCGTGGCCATCGTTCCGTCTCAGATGTCCACAATCTATCTGTTCACTGCTTCTCTTCGAGTGGCACCCTATCATACCAATACGTCTACTTCCATCTTAGTAAACTCCCTCCGCTTCTGTCTCATTCTGTCGTAAACACCAGAGTTCAGAAGCGTGTGGCACGTCTTGCGCCCGCTCCAGAACAGCCAGCTGCGACGAGTGCGTAAACACGCGGTCCAGCAGGGCCAACGGCGGCGGATCAAATGGCGGAATGTCGGGGAGAAGGGCACGGTTTCCTCCCGTCGCAGCACTGTCGACGGCCTCTGTCTCGGCAAGAGACGCCCGGATCAGGCGCTCACGGCAACCGGCCAGAAGCCACTCGCACTTTTTCTGGAGCAGCCACTCCAGGGCGCGATGTGGCTCGACGTCGCGGGCAAACTGCTGGTGGAGGTGGTGGCCATGATCGTCGTGGCCGGGGGCGTCGTTTTCGTGGTCGTGATCGTGATCAAGATCATGATTGTGGTGGTGTTGGAGCTCTTCGTCGCTCTCGTCAGCTGCACCGCCTCCCCACCCTGGTGGTATTTTTGTGTACACTGTAGGCAGGTCAAGCGCGGCACCTTCTCCTTGTCTTGCCCATCTTCTCCATAGCCATGAATGTGGTGCGCTTTGACATAGCCGCCATAGTAGCATTCGGGCGTGACAAAGCCGGTGCGACGGAGAAACTCAGCTGTAGTCAGCAGCCGCAGCAGTCGGTCGAGGTCTTGGAGGCGCAGATCGAAGAATACTTGGTCGTCGCGGAGGTCATCGGCGCCAGCGTCGTTGCCACCACCTGGAGAGCGTCGAGTATGCCGCCCACCTGTCCGGTGTACTAGATTGTCTTCCCGCCGCCGGCCATCCTGGCGCACCGTGGCCTCGTCTTCGTAAACGTCCGCGAGTTGGCCAAAGTGGCCCTGCAGGATGCTGTCGCAGACTGTAAGTCCAAAGGGGTTTTCTTCCGTCTCCGTATCTTCCTCTTCGTCGTCAACGTCCTTACTGTCACCACCACCTCCGCTGTCACCACTGCCTGGCTCGTTCTGGGGACACAGATGCCGGTCAAGGAACCACAGATCGCGCGGCGCGCTGGCAGAGAAAAAGAACCATGCCAGCTCCGCCTCGGCCTCTGCGGCGGCGTGTGCTGCCTCACGGGACGCAGTGGCAAGCCGACGAAGGAAGCTGTTGTCGTCGCTTGCCGCCGTTTCGGTCTCTGGCTCGCCGGCCAATGCCATCCGCATGCTCGCGTCAAATCCCCACTGCCGCGCCGTGTCTGCAAACGGCCGTTTGTCGTACGAGTACGGCGGCACCAGTGGCCGCGCATGTCCCGGCACGCGTTTCTGTACAATCCGCTGCAGCAGCCAGCGGACGTGTGCAATGTCGGGCGTCCACAGCGGGTGGACCAAGATGGCCGTCAACTTGGCGCAATAGTCTACAAACCCGGCATCGCCCCCACCGCCCCCTCGTTGGCTTGGGAGGTGCGGCCGCAGCCCGTACCGAAACAGGTCGTCCAGGCCACAACGAAAACGGTGCTGCAGCACCTCCCACAAGCGCAGCTCAGCGTCAAAAGGCGCCAGGGTGTTGGGCGGCACGTCCGCCTGGAACATGCGCATCTGCTCGAGCTGGAAGCGCTCAAATTCGGGCGATGCGACAAATTCCTTGTTGCGCAGGGTCTGTTCGCGGGCGATGCTCCATAAACCGCGCTGGAACAGGTCGTCTGCCAAGCCAAACATGCTGCCCGGGAGCAGACTGCGGACATGGGCATCAGTCATTGGCGGTACCTGTTGCTGCGTTGACGGAGAAGGACCGTCGTCGACGTCGGGATGGATAGGAGACGCTGGGAGTCCGTAGCTGCCTTCCGGTTCATTGTCGGAAGCTTCAACAACTGTAGACGCCCTCGGCTTTTGCGAAATCCGCTTTCCCTTTGTCTTCCCATTTCTTTTCCGTCCCGCTGGCGTGCCTCGTTTTCCTGTTTTCTGCCTCTTGTTCGTTGCCAGTGTCGTACTACAAGCAACACGGTGTTGCTCCTCGTTTTCGATCCCTTCGTCCCATTTCCTCTTGATTCTCGAGCTTCGTCTGACAGTTGTGGGCGCCGCAGTTGGCTCCTGGCGTAGTAGTCGTGGCATTGTTGTCTGTCGATACATGGCGAATGATGCTATAAATGTCGATGCTCAAGGACGGTCCGTTTGCTGAAAAAACCAGTTTGTACTAATGCGAAAATAAAATCGTGTTGTCTTTTTCTTTAACTTTACATCTTCGTCCTTCTTTTATATTGACACTCTGCCTCGTTTTACTAACGCCATGGACTTGCCATCGCCGGGTATGGCAAGGCTTCAGAAGTCCCAACAGCGAGCGCGAGAGAAAGGCCATTGTTGACTAAAGGCGATTTCTTTGAGTCTTAAGCCAGGGGTGTCCAGGGCACTGCCGATTTTGCTTTGTCGTTTGGTCGTGTTTGTCTAGCCTTAGTTGAGGAAACAAAGCATTTCTCGAAAGGACAAAACAAAACGGCGGGCGCGACGTCGATAGATACTATGCGTCAAGGCATAAACATAATCGCAAATGAGAGTTGAAAGAAAATGCAACGAAGAAGTAGGCCGAATAAACCACGTATTCGTCTCTTTCTCTTCTTTCTTTTTTTTCGTTTTCTTTTGGCTCTGTGTACTCAACATCCGTGATGTCGTTCGTTTGCGCTATCTGTCAATAGAATCGGAGTTTCCGAATCAGGAAATGTACGTAAAAGTGCCCGTTAAGTTTTACCCGCCTTTCAGTCCTGGTACGAACGTATTTGTCTTTCCTTCTAGAATTGTTCTCTTGGTATTGCCATTCACGGATATCCCAAATTTACTCTCGTAACTCATTGTGAAGTCAGCGCGGTCAAGTTTTATCCTCCCCATAGTGTCGTTTTCTGTCCAGCTGATGCAACCCCCACGCGTGTTTTTCCTTAAAAAAAAAAAAAAGACGGCAGCGACCACTTTAATTCAAACTCTCCCTAGAAGCAGTGCAGCCTCACCGCTTTCTTCATAGCGTACATCTATCACATACCAACTCGTTCACACGGACAGTGTCGTACAAATGCGAGTTCCAGGAGACACAGAACCCCCAGAGAAACGAGCGGCGATAGAAGAACGTCCCTTAACATAATGCTCATTTGAAATGACGGATGAACTTTGAATATAGATGGCTGGCGTCGTTAATTGAGGACGGCGGAAAGAGCCCTAGACTCGTTGTGAGGGACTGGCCGTGGCTTTCCCTTTGCATCGAGCTTACTTCGCCCCTGTTTCTCCACTGCGTCGCGCTGGTCAATTGCCCAAAATGGAAGGAACCAGTAGCCATCAAAGACAATATTTAGAATATTTAGGGAAAGAGTATCGTTTCAACGAACCGACTGGATTCATCGAGGCCATCTAAGCTGTGCGACCTTGTCAAGCAAAATCCAGCACGCACCAGAGGCGCCTTCCCAGCGCTGCACACCACCGACTCCGCACCGCCGCCGCGCCTGCCACCGACCCCACAACTAAAGGAAGGGACAATCAGCACGAAGCAAGACAAGCATATTCCCAGGCCCAGGCATTGGCCCAGACCAACATGGGCAATGAGGAATGAAAAAAAGTTGAGAAAAAGAATTGAGAACAACAGAGAGCAACTCCGACCTCAAAAACTACCCAATCTCTCTAGTCTTTCTCCTGTTTGTCACATTCTCTTCACACTCCGCTAGTCTTTGTAAACAACAATTCTCGCCGACACTCTCACTTGACCTGACCTCACTCAGCGTTTTGCTTCCTCCAATCCCCAGCTCATTGGCCTCTGAATAACAACATCCGCTTTGCCTCAGGCTCTTTGCAAGCCGACATCCGCTCTTTCAAAGTCCTCGCAGCTCGCAGTCGCGATGTTGGCCTGGTATGTCACGTTCCCTTCCTATCAGCCACTCAACTGCACGCCCTCCCTCTACTGACCCACGCCCAGGTACAAAGCCCGCCTCGCCGCCCGGCCCCTGCTCACCCAGAGCGTCACCACGGCCGTCCTCTTTGCCGTCGGTGATGTCACCGCCCAGCAGCTCGTCGAGCGCCGCGGACCCACGGGCCACGACTCCATGCGTACCGGCCGCATGGCCCTGTACGGCGGTACCGTCTTTGGCCCTGCCGCAGCCACCTGGTACGGCATCCTGCAGCGGCATGTGGTGCTGAGCACGCCGCGCAAGACGATGCTGGCGCGGGTGGCGGCGGACCAGGGCGTCTTTGCGCCCGTGTTTATCGGTGTCTTTTTGAGCAGCATGGCCGTCCTCGAGGGCGGCTCGCCGCAGGAGAAGCTCGAAAAGAACTACAAGAACGCGCTGACGGCCAACTACATGCTGTGGCCGGCGGCGCAGATGGTCAACTTCTCGCTGGTGCCGTTGGAGCACCGTGTGCTCTTTGTGAACCTGGTGTCGATTGGCTGGAACTCGTACCTGAGCTATCTCAACAGCTCGAAGTAGGGATCGGCAGAGGGAGCGGCCGCCGGGGAGGGCAGAACGATAAGCGTCGTCATAGACCTTGACTTTGCATATCTTCCTAATCTTCCTACGGCGTTGGATTTCGGTTGTTTGAGTGACATGACCTGCATCTCTGCGTTCCATTGTGTTCCGCGTTCCATTACAAAATACAAGGGCCGGGGTCCCTTTTTGCTCTTTTGTTGCTATATGTTTTTTATCTTGCTCCTTATATTAACGCAATCCAAAACTAAGACGCTTCATAACATAAATTTGCGTGAATCGCGCTGCACTGTGTAGCCATCCTTTCGTCCCTCCATATTCCATTAATTTTTGTTTTTACGTTGCCACGTCTTTACATCAAAATTAACCTTCCAGAAGAGCCGGCGCCACAATGGACTTGCCCTTGAAGGCTTCCAGGCCCTCACCGCCGTAGCTGACCAGCGGCGGCACCTCGATACCCGTCTCAGCCGGCACCACATCACTCCGCGCGTCGTCGCTGACGGTCACGAGCGCGCCGGCCGCCTCCAGCCACCGCCGGCCCTGAAGCAGAATGTCACGCTTGCTGGTGTCCGGGTTGTCGTTGGCAGTGCCGCGGGCGTTTTTGAGAGGCGAGAAGTCGTCCTCGCGGCGCACTTCGAGGCACGCAAACTTGGCCAGCGGCACGCGTGGGAACACGTCAAAGACAAACTGCTCCAGCTTGATGCCGTTGGGCGTCGACGGCTTGACCGTCTCGCCCGACGTCAAATCGGCGTGGGGAATCTTCTTGCGCGCCACGTGGTGCGGCAGGTCGCGCGCCCACTGCGGGATCGTCTCGAGGAAGCGCAGGCTGTAGTAGTGGTTGACAATGTTGGCGGCGCGGAACTTGAGTACACCAGGCTGGTGCGGATCCTGCGCCTCGGCCGTCGCAGAGTCAATCTCGCTGTACTCAACCACGTCCGGGCGGCCGTTCTTCTGCAGAATCAGACCGACCGACTCGGTGGCGTTGCGCTTGCGCACAACCTTGGTCGCAATGTCGACGTCCTTGCTGGCCGCGAAACCCAAAAAGACCGGGTCGGCCACGCGCACCAGGCAGTTGTCCACGCAGTAGGCGTGCACATGCTCGATGCCGCGCGCCTTGAGGTCGGCCAGAATGCCCGCGCCGACCAGGGCCTGGTACAGGCCGCCGTTGCCGTCGGGCGCCACGGCGACCTTGCCCTTGGCCTCGAGCAAAATCTTGCCCTCGTTGGAGATGCAGGGCAGCACGCCCTGTTCGAAGAAGAGGACGTTGGCCTTGTCGAGACCAAAGTACTTGTTCTCGACGAAGAAGGCCTCGGTCGGGCCCCGCGTCGGTCCGCTCGTCATAATGTACCAAGGGACCACGGCGTTGGCGCCCGCCAGCTGCTGGATCTTGAGGATGCGCTCAGCCTGAATCTGGAACAGCGACTTGGATGACGGCAGGCCAATGTCGTAGCAGCCCTTGGGCGCCGAGCTGCCCAGGCGCGTGCCCTGGCCGCCGGCCATGAGCACCACACCGACCTTATTCTGGCTGATCAGCTCCAGGCCTGCCTTGTACCAATCGGCAATGGCACTCGCATCAGAGTCGAGGATACTGGCGGTGGCGGATTCGGGGAGGGGTTCAAGGACGGCGGGGCCGCTGTCGGCCGGGGGCGTGGGGTGTAGAGCCTCCTTGGCGAGCTCGTTGATGCGGGTGGGGTCGAAGAGGGCGAGCTGCTTCACGAGGTCGGCTTGCTCGGCGGCGGACAGGCTGTCGTAAAAGGTAAACACCTGGCCCTGGCCGGCGGCCGTGTACTTTTGCCGGAGCTCGGCTACATCGACGGACGCCATTGTGGATGTGCGGGAAGAGAGGAAAGGTAGTAGACGAAGGTGGGAGACTTAGTCGAGAGGATGTGAGAAACTGGATTGACAAGATGGTTAGCTACAACCGGTGCCCAATTGAGTGGTTACGGAGTAGAGTACCTTTGGTGCAGAAGTTTCGTAACACGGGGAGCAGAGAAGAGGACGTGAATGTGGTTTGGACAAAATGAAAAACTGAAAACCAAGAAGCCGGAGAGAGAATAGTGTTAGATGAAGAAAAGGGGGGAATAAAGTAAACTAAATAGAAGGTGCGGTGTACAAAGTACGAAATAAAGTAATTACGGGACACAGATGAGGCAAGAACGCGCAGTAGAACGCCACGGAAGGAGCCAGGCCAGGCATCCTACTCTGTATTACAAGGTCTCACATCATCATCCGAAAAACAAACCGCAGAAGGAACAGAGTGATGCCAAATATAGACGCTAGGCGTAGTACAAACCACTCTTTTGCAATTGAGCTGGGCTGCATTTGGAGGAAGAAGAGGAGAAGGAGACGATAGTACTCAGAAAGACGTACTCAGTGGAGGGGCAACCACACGTCAGTGTGGGTTGAAACAAGGCACAGGCAAGCTCTGGGCGAATACGGGTCAGAGAGGAGCAGAAAGAGGACAGAATAGGGCAGGAACGGGCGGCGGGGCAACAGCTCAAGGAAGGTGTGATGGATGTCTGACTGGAAATGCAAATGGGCCTTGTGGCAGCCGCGCCACTTCCCATTCGCCAGGGTCTTGTTCCTTGCTAGGGTGGCTTGACTAGTGGGCCACAGTAATAACGCCCATTCAAGCCCCGGCAACGCAGGTGCGGCTGACAACGCCGTGGCCAATTTTGCCGTCTTTTGGCTCACTTTCAGGCCGCACTTTGTAGCTGTGGGCAAAGACAGTTGCGACTTGGTTAGGACAGCAGCGAAAACAGTCGCTCTCGTGAACAAACGAAGCATAGCCCCACCGATGTACAAGACGAGGTCTAGACTGGGAGTAGAATGGAGTCTCTGTCCGATATACGAGTTCAGAGGCAAAGTAAAGACCCTGAAAGAGAGAATGAGAGAAAATAAAACAGGGAACGAAGCACAACAGCGCAAATGCCACGACATACGGACATGGCAACTCGGCAAAAGAGCAGGCTTTCCTTGAATTCTATCAAATGAGCAAAACGCCTAGAGTTCCTGGATCTCACACACGTCTTAGCCAAACAACAATTGGACATGACGTGCGCAAATAGCTCAGCCTTGCGTCAGCTGAGTTCTGGAGTGGACATCAACGGGATCTTGGTCACTGTTCATTATGCCAGATCAAAGTGAACTCGTAAGAAGCCGTCCATATTGCTTTTCAAGAAGAGTATGCGAGTACGGAGGGAGTCTAGCACGCACCGGTTACCAGATTGGCGGGTCCGATATATTTTGTCGTAGATGCTGCTGGTTTTCAGAACATTCCCCAAGTGACATACTCTGTGGGCTCCAATTTCTTAGCCGTTCATTGCTTGGTGTCCGACAAAGTCTCCGGGTCTGATCATATGGTACAAGAAAGGACATCAGCCCAGCTATATGGTTTGTGGTAGGGCTATCAAAATGTAGAATACGAATGCGGCCGTGCCATTCCATCTTCACAACAATGAAAAAAAGAGTTTTCCTATTCTTTGCGATAGTCTGTAATTACCTGGCCTCAGGGGTAAGGGCCGTTATGCTTGGTCGCGCTAAACCAAAGCTGGCCAGCACGTAAAATTCAGAACACCTAACCCATTTGCTCCCTTCCAAAAGTCCTGTTATGCAGCCAGACTGCTTAGTAGTACTTCGGCCGCTGCATCTCGTGATAGTTCATCGAATCGAAGGGAGTCGCCTATGACATTCATATATAAATGAGCCTGACTATTCGGTACTCGGTGTTTTTCAGTCATTTTTATATGTCTTCCATGTCTTTATTTGCATTATTGACTCATTGACAATGGCCGAAGACGCAACGCCGCTGCCGTCGTTTGGCGGCCGTCTCGCCAACTTTGCATATACGGCGAACGAAGACGATGCCGCGAGTCCCTCGTCGGCACGGAGTCTGCGCAGCCGAAGCATCACAGCGCCAGCGGTCCGCTCGACCCCGGGCTCGCCCGCCAAGTCTCCATTGCAAACCGCAATGAAGCGCAAGCTGGAGGATGACGGCGAGGCAGACGGAACAACCTTCGCTGCTATCCCCAGATTTTCCGGGGCCTCAGCCCGTTCCACAGCATCCTCACCCAGTCCGTCGCCGACAAAACAGTCGCGCCGGTCCCGGCCGGCGAAACCCAGCAAATACGCCCCTCCCACCACCTATGCGCACCTCCCGTTACTGCCGGACGCCATCGCGCCCAATTTGTTGGTGCTCTTCGTCGGCCTCAACCCGGGCATCGAGACCGCGCGGTCCGGCCATGCATATGCACACCCCTCCAATCTCTTCTGGAAGCTCATGTACAGCAGCGGGGTCCTGCCGGAATGGTGCACGGCGCAGGAGGACCGGACGCTGCCGGCGCGGTTCCGGCTGGGGCTGACGAACATCGTGGCGCGGCCGTCGCGGAACGGGGCTGAGCTGAAACCGGCCGAGCTAGACGCCGGAGTGGCGATTCTGGAAGCAAAGGCGCGGCGGTGGCGGCCAGAGGTGATGTGTTTTGTGGGCAAGGGGATCTGGGACAGTGTGGTACGTGTGCGAGCGCGGCAGGGACGACCGAAGCCGGCGTTCAAGTACGGATGGCAGGATGAGAGTGAAAACATGGGAGTGTCTGGCGGCGATGGCGATGTGGAAGGCCTGCAAGAGCGAACCGCCAAAGAGGAGATTCTCGACGACGAGGAGAGTGAAAAATACGTCGATGAGCCCAACGTTCGCGTCGAATGGAAAGGCGCGCGTGTGTTTGTTGCCTCAAGCACGAGCGGGCTCGCGGCATCTCTACTACCGGCCGAGAAGGAGGCCATATGGCGGCAGTTGGGCTCATGGGTAGAACAGAGGCGGAAGGAGATGAAAGAAAAGACCGGTTGAGTCAGTCTGTTTGTCGAGCGAGGTCGTGTCATACTGTCACTAATGATTAATGAATAGTCATGACTTTGTGTTATTGCTACAGTAAACGTGGGAATCATGAAAGATATAGAAACAAAAAGCTACCCAAGCCCAGCACGCGTGCACCCATCAAATGGTCCTCGTGAAAGGTCCATCTGGGGCCAATGAGCATTAAAAATGTACACGAAAATGTACACGAAAATGTACAAGAGAAAAAGGGGTAAAAGGGGTAAAACCTCCCCGAAACGGGGTATTCCAAGACGCCGGACCAAAAATCAGATCTAAATCGTTTTGTCATCACCGATCACCATCATCCACTCCTCAAAGCCCCTCCTACAGGGCAAACACAATGGCGACAACTGTGACAACGACTGGCCAGTAGCCTGCGTGCTGCAGCAGAGTCTGCATGCCGCTGCCTGCGTTCGGGCTGTCGGTGCCGCCGGCGGCCGTGGTACCGTTTTCCAGGGTGCCGTTGATGAGTATGGTGCTGGTGCCATTCACATCAGCGACGCTCACCTGGTTTGCGGCGAGAGCGGCCGTCGAGCCGTTGCCAATGAGGTCGTTCATATAGGTGGCGTTGGTGTTATCGTCGCAGGCGCACTCGACCGTCTGATCGCAGCCGCAGCCAATGTTGCGGGTCTCGTTCTTGCCGGACGTCTCATTGTGGTATGTGTACGGGTGGCTGTAGGGGTAGTAGTAAATGGGGTGGTACCAAAGACCGGGCCAGAAGGCAAGGCCGGCCAGGCCAACACCAGCAAACGCGCCAACTGCGAAAGGAGCGACACCCGAGGGCGAGCGCTGGCCGGAGCGGTAGGGCACAGAGGCGCCACCGCCGTAGTACTGGCCACCGCCATAGGCCGGGGCGACACCACTGCCGGTTGTAGTGCGGCCGCCGGTGTTAGACGACGTAGAGCCGGCACCCTTGCCGGTGCCGCCGGAGCTGCCGGAGCCACCAGATGAACCACCTCTGTGGTTGGAGAAAATAAAGGTAATGTTTAGTAGATGGACATAAAGCGGGGAACCTCGTATAAAAGCTTACCTGCCACCAGATGAGCCACCGCCAGACGACGAGCCACCGCCAGACGACGAGCCACCACCCGACGAAGAACCACCGCCGGACGAAGAACCACCGCCCGACGACGAACCACCGCCCGACGAAGATCCACCACCAGACGAGCCGCCGCCACCACCTCGGCCGCCGCCGCCGCCACCGCCCTTGCGCCGGAACAGCTTCTCGTCGAACGCGTCGCCAATGTCGCGCTTTGCATCGCTAGACGATGAAGATGAAGAATGGAAGCGCACGGCGAGTGCAGGCGATGTGTTGTCGAGGGCAGGCACCGCGGGCACAGCCACTGCGTGGACGATGGGCGCCGACAGGGATACTGCAGCGGTAACGAAACTGAACTTCATTGTATCTGTGTTGTGCTGATGTGCTGTACGATGTTTGCTGTTGATGAAATATGCAATGTATCAAATATGGACGTGTGACGTCGATATGTTGATTGTGTTGGATGTGTTTCGGAATGTATGGCCAAATTGGTTGTGAAGTTGGATTGGAAAGACGAAAAAGAAACTGTGACACAAGGAGGTTTTGCTATGGGGTGGGGTGTGTTTGTTTTATATCCGGAAGACGAGGCAACAAAAGAGGTTGACGAAATGGAGAAAGATGGGAAGGAAACAACGATGACATAGGATGCCGACACAGGCAAGAGCGAACAGTAAATTTAAATCAGGAAGTCACGAAAGGGAGGCAGAGAAAGGAAATAAAACGCCGTAAGCGACCAAGCCTCCCTGTAAAAGACAAATAGGTCATCCTGCCTCGGGATCAGCCTACCAACGCTTTGGCTTGGCTCTCTGCCATCTTTTCCGTCTTGGCAACATTTTCATTTTGGTCCGCGGTCATTCATTTGGGGCGAGCGAGCTATTGCCCCCCCTTTCTGGCGCGCTCTTCCCACTTGAGCCGTTAAGATTTGTTACCTGGGGACTAGCGCCAAACAAAATACGACGTGCGATGTTCAACTCTTGGGCTGGAAAGAACGAAGCACAAGGGGCGGTCAGATTCTTGTCCCGGGAGTATCTGCCTTGTGTTTAATGGGTACACTGCCGGTTCGTAACTCGTAAAGAGCAAGATTGTCTCGAAAATTGACGTGGCTTGATTTACAACTTCGACGCCCTACGCAGCTGAATGCATCGGGAATGTGACATGAATGCGATCCCTTCGTTTCGCTCGTGTTAACATTCGAACAAGCAGGGGTTTTTGGTGGTCCATCTCCGTCATTTCGGTGTGGTGGGCCAATCAGCAGTCTTAGTGACTATTAAAAGTAAGCCACAATTACACTGAAGAGCGCTGTCGCCGCTGAATTTACAGTGAAAGCCTTAGCACCCTTAGGCGTGGACCAGCAGGCGAGTTATGCTTCTTCCTTTTCAGGGGTCTGTTAGCACTAGCGCGACCTTTATTTCATTCCTCGCTCCTCGTCGGGCTCGTTCAGACGATTACTGGACTTGCAGGACGCTAACACAAGGTCCGGGCGTGGCAGGGCACGAAAAACAGTGGCGACGGAACAACGACGGAACATCGAAAGAGGGTTGCCAGCAGGTCGAGCTGGCCGAAAACTTCTGGAACTGTTCGGCACAGCCACAATTACTGACCCAACCCAGCACTCAGTGTAAGGAAAGCGCAGTTGGGCGGGATAATTTGAGATCGTCCGAGGAAAGAACAAAAAAGAAGAATCTCCATTCAGCGTCATTTTGGAGCATTTCTATTCGCGTTTGGAATCAGCCTACACCCTAACAATGCGATTTGGAAGGAGACTCTCAGATCAAAGCGCATATGGGCTTGTCCGTGTATCCGTATTAGCACCAAATCGGCATTTGAGATGCACTCCGTTGTCCGGTGGATACGCGATTACAAGGCTTTCGAGATGCCCTGCGCTACAGCGCTTTCACGTATTAAGCACCACACTGGGGAGTAATTACAGCGCGCTGCACTGCCCGGATCGGGCGTAGGTAGAAAAGGAACATCGTGATCGGTCCAACGCCGCTCGCCATTTGCCTCTCCGTCCTACCCACGGAGCACATGTCCCTACTTTGATTCGCGTGTGTAATGCAAGTACGAAGCATCACCCACATCCGCCCAGAAGGAATGCCCGTTAGGCAGGCCGCACGGCATATTGCCCCATTCAGTTGGTGCTTGCCCTGTCCCAAGGAAAAACAGAGAAACTCGACAGACGAGGATCAGGTATCAGGCACCTTTCCAACAGCCAAGACGAAGGGGCGGAGGTTGAATCTCGAACATGTCAAGATGCTCCGTTGGCAAAAACCCGCCGACTCGAAAACAGTCTTCACAATCCAAGTCAATCCAGGTTTGGAGCAATTCAACTTTGCCGGGAAACGAGAGCCAGTATCTTACAATATATGACGTGCATTGCCATTCAAAACACTTCAAAAACAAAAGAAAAGATACTTCTCATAATAATATCTATCGTTTCTATGAGAGCAAAATGGAAGAAGCCATGAGCAGTCCAGGATTATTGTGAGAATAACTAAATTACTCTTAACGCCTGTGTACCCGACGTCATTTTCAAGTTTCATTTTCACTATTGCATGACTCGAAAGTCTTGACTTTCTGCTTATGTGCAATTTTCAGTTCATGTGCCTGACAAGACCTAGCAATCCGTCGGCAAGAGTATCCCTACGACCGTTCGCAGCATCCCGACATCCCACTGAAAGCTAACTGTAAGGCAGTGCCACTAGTGCGAGGCACAGCGCAAGGTTCCCCAGAATGGAAGTCGCGTCATACTCAGATATTGCTTAGAGTACGACATTGTAACGACCAGCAACAAATCACAGAAAGTACATCTCGAAAGCATAGTCAGGAAGCCTGCGGCCGGGCCGTTCTCCAAAGGACAACCCTTCTTCGCATCTTTCCTCTCTGCGGCGGCCGTACCCTCCCTCCGCACCTAGGACCCGCTCGTCGTATTCTCCGTTGTAACCCTTTCCCATCTTCTGCATTTCCCCTCACGTTGTCGATTGTTGCACAGCCTCGTTCGCCTCTGCACCCTGCACGCACGATTACACACCGGTCCACGGAGTTCGGCAAAGCACTGGCTATTGGACCACACAATGTCGGTGCCGTCCAAGCCGGACCGGAGCTTACTAGACCGGCTTAATGCGCTGAAGCCGTCGAGCGTCTCGTTGGCCGCGCCACAGCAGAGGTATCTTGGATCACAACAACTCGTCATGTGGCTGGATACAGGTTACTAACACGCCCAGTCCTGGTGACCCGGCAACTACAGCAACAACAATAGCCCCAACTGGTGACATATTGTTCACTCTCCCATCTAAAGCATCAGTCACAAGAGAAGACCGCCTAGCCGCACGCCTAAAAACGCTGCGGGAAGTGCGCGATGGAAATGGCAGCGATGTTGACAATGCCAATGAAGTGAGTGGCAAGTCGGAGAAGCAAGTATCATCTTCATCAGAGAAACAGTCTTTGAAGAGTGGCGGTGCCGCAGCCGATGGAAACAGTCCTAGGGCAGCCGACGCCGAAGAAGGCGAGGCAGTAGACGACCCGCTGTTCTATGTCGATTACGAGGCGGTCGACGATTTGCTGCTTGATCTCGCCGCAGAAGGCCTCGGTGAGGACGAACTCGGCGAAAGTGATGATGAGGCTGACCGTCTTGCACGTGAAGATGGAACAGACGGTGGTGATGACGATGTAATGCCACTGCCAAGCGTCCCAAAGGATCTGAGGGATGCATCCAGTGGCGAAGAAGACGATGATGCAGACAACTCCCAAATGGTTGAGGATTTGCTGAAGAGCCTGGCAGGGACGGCCTTCAAAGACGATATGCCAAAAAGCAGCAAGAATGGTGCCCCGAAGACTGCCTCAAAAGACGCTGACTCGGACGACTCGGACGGCGAAGATATGGAGCGTGAAGTACGACGTGTCCTGGAACAGAACCAAGACGAGGCTGACCTGGCCAGACAAGGAGGCGAAGGCGGCAACGAGCAAGCAGATGAAGATGAAGACGAAGATATTGTCACTGGTCCTCGCAAACGTGACTCCTATCAGGAGGACAATATCCTACCACGGGATAAGCTGAAAGGCAACTTTCTGGGCCTCCCGACCGTCCCGACCAAACTTGTCGACCCGCCACCGTCCCCGCCGTCGCTCCCCTCTGCGCCTACCCAAAATTTACCCAACCGCGGCGACGACGACGACATCTCTGCCCGCCTCGCTGCCCTCCGGGGCCTCCAGGGCAAGGCCACCGGCCTCGGCCAAACTGACGCCTTTGGCATGCCCTCCGCCCCGACCTTCCACCCCGGCGAGGAAGAGGGCGGTGTCTTGAAGCGCGGCCACTACGGCCACGGCCGCCGCAACTACACCGACGCGGACCAGAAGGCCTGGTGTGTCGTGTGTCTAGAGGACGCGACAGTTCGATGTCTGGGGTGTGCCGACAACCAAGAAGGGCCCGAAGAGGACCAGAACAATGCCTACTGTGCCGGCTGCTGGCGGGACATGCATGTCGGGCCGGCCGCTGGCTTCGATGAGCGCGGTCACAAGCGAGTGCCTCTTGTGAGGTGACGACGGCATCCGGCTATCATACACACTTTGCCCACGTAGTTATAACGTATGACTTGATACAATTATTGAATTTCTTGCATACTTCCAAGCGTGTTTTTCCCCAAATCTCGCCGTTGCCCAATTTCGCCCGTAGATGCCAGCCCCTTTCCCTTCCCTAGGTGTGTTTCTGTGCGTGCTACCCCATTCCCAAGGAATATAATATGCAAAGCCAATCTGTTAAAACAAGGGTAAATAAAACAGGTGGAAACAACAAAACTAAAAATAAATACCAGCCTCGCCAGTAAACCATCCTCCCCATGAAATACCAATTGCCTGTACCAAAACTAAGTAACAAATGGATACAAAGCAATTCAAACTCACCACCTCCCCATCTCCTACGATTGCGAGTTGGACCCATAGTTGGCTCGGTTCTCGCCATTGCCCGTGCGGCCGGTGATATCCTGCCACGTCGCGCCAAACCGCCGGCCTGTGCTCGCCAGCAGGCCCTCCTCTTCATCCGCCTCGGCCTCCTCGTCAATTTCCGACAGGTTCAGCCGCGGGGTCCGGAACAGGGACGTCATAAACACAACCAGGAACACGCCCAAGAACGCAAACTGCGCCCAAAAGTCAATGGCCCCAAACACAGGCCAGTTGAGTGTTATCCGGTTCAAAAACGTCGACATCACAGTCGGCGTACACACGTCCTTGGCCGCGCGGTCCTGATACGCCTCCGAACAGGGCTTGATCCAGTCGGGGTGGCCCGTACAATCCGGCTGCTCGTCCGGGCGCAGTGGCGGGTTCATGCAAAACGTCTGCGTGCCGAAATTACTGTACTGCGGTGCCACCAGCATCGCCACTGCGTAGTTGATGGCCAGGATCATCAGTGCCAGCATCACCGTCGCCGCCAGGATGGCCTGCGGCGCCGTGCGGCCCTTTTTGATCTGGAAGATGCGCACCCACAGAAAACGGATGCCGACCGCGGCGAGACCTGAAATCGAGCTGCTGAAGAAGTATAGCACAAGCAGCGCCATCAGCACATAGTCCACGGGGAATGCTCGTGCCGCCTTCATAAAGATCCAGTTCGTCGGCTGGAACACGTTGATGTGGCCCAGGATGTAGCCGCAGTGCTGCTTGCACACCGAGTTCGCCGCCTTGTCAATACCCGTGATGATCATGGAGATCACAATTAAAACGGACAGGGCCAAAAAGAAGATGCCGCCCAGCAGCTTCAGCGGCCGGAACACCGCTTGCATCTTGTTCCACCACCGGAACACCCAGCTGCGACCCTCGCCACTGGCCTCTGCCGCCAGCCGCTCACGCCGCACCAGCGTACGCTCCTCGCGCATCAGCGCCTCCATCTCCCGACGGTCCTTGGCTGACATGCCGTCATTGCGACCGGCGTTGCGCATCTCGAGCTGCCGCTGCCGCTCGCGGTTCTGCTCTAGTGCCGATGCCGTCGTCTCGCTCAGCTGCGGCGCCGAGATTGAGGGAGCCGACTTGATAAACGAGATGGGCAGAAGAGCCAGGCCAGCGCCCGTGTACAGGACGTACAGCAATGTGCCGAGCGTCACCAAGAGGCCCACCGAAAAGGTCAGCGCCTTTTCGCCATTGTTCTCCGCAAGAAGCTTTCGGAAGTAGTCGAGGTCCAAGTGCTTGCCAGCGCCCTTACGGCCAGCCGCAGGCACGAAGAAGCCAATGAGGAAGAGCGCCACAACAAGCACGAGGAATACGGCTGTGTACTTGAATGCACTCCACAGCCGCCCGCTAAACGGCTTGTTGCGATTCTCGTCCTCGTCGATCTCGTCGTACTCCTCGAACCAGAAGTATGTGAACGGGATCACCACCAAGCACAGCAGCGCGTCGAAGCTGTACAGAGTGTAGTAGGCGATTTTGAGCGTGCTCAAAATGCCTTCAATGTGCTCGGGTGTAGCCCAGTCCTTCTTGGCGCCGAGAGAGGTGGCGGTTGTCGACGAAACGAGGGCAATATCGACGGGGAGCAAGAAGACGGTAGCCAGTAGAGCCGTGATGCTGACAACGGCGACAGAGCTGACACCCGCGGACCGGTCGCGCGGCGCCTGCCATGTAAACGTGGTGATAACGGCAGCCACCAGCGCCAGGCCGACAGCCACTGCATAAGCGATCCAGATCAGGCTGGTTTGGAGAAGGCCAGCCATCTTGGAGAGCAAAAGAAAATATAGGTGTTGCGGTCTGTGCGAATACGGCACGGGAGAAAGCGGGACAGAACAGTTGGTATGGGACGAGAGTGCAAAATGTAAAATGGTTAACCGGTGTAGCCGGTCGAGCTGGCGTCGGATGATTGAATGCGGATATGGAGACCTCGGAACAGAGCGTTGTCGTCAGGAACACAGAAAGGATTTTGCGTGTTAATAGTTGGTTTGTTGACTTGTTCGATTAGATCCGCGGGACCCATTCAGTGAAGCTGCATCATGACACCCTACGACAGAGTGTGGAATGCGCGCGCGGTCGTGTTGTGGCACCACGCTCGTTTTGGTGCTGCAGTGGGTTGTTTGGAATGAAGAGCAAGGGAGAGTGTGTCGAGAGGAAGTGGTATATGAGCAATTGTCTGTCGCAGCAAAAACGGAGAGAGGAAAGAGCAAACGAGAATTGAAGCGTGTTGAGAGGGTGCAGAAAGCTCGCCTTCCTAAATCGAAATCGAAGAGAAACAAGAACCTCGCCAGTTCGTGTCTTCCTTCAAAACAGGGTTTCAGGTCGTGACGCAATGGAAGCAAAAAAGGACCTCTGGCGTCCGCCACAGGAAGCTTATGTGGGTCAACCCGGCCATAGGCCTATCAGAACAACTAGCAACATTCAAGACTAGCGGCAGAGAGGTTGACTGAGAGCGCCTGGAGAAGGTGCGACCCTGCAAAAAGAGTTGCGTCTGGAAGTTCCTACCTGTGCCTGGGTCGCACCTGCCGCCAGCCAATCACCGAGCTCCACCCCGGTCTGCGCGTTGTCGCTGCATTTGGCAATTGGCGTTTGGCACCATTGTTCGACCTGATGGTATCGCGACACTAGTTTTTGCTGCCTCGAAACTCCGCAGTACGACTCACTGCAGCCCCTTCGCACCACACCACCTCCTAACCGACTGCGTTAACTTCAGCCCTTGCACGATCACGCGATAACATGGTCGTCCTTTGCACAAGACGACAATGCAGTGCTACACCGAGCTAACGCCGCCCACGGGCGTCACGCACTCGCTCACCCTTGCCCTGACCTCAGCGCGCAGCAACAACCTCGTCGTCGCCAAATCGTCGCTGCTGCAGGTATTTACGACCAAGGCCGTGCCCACAGACCTCGACGTGCAGGCCGACGCGAGCTCGACCGCCCAGGCCCCCTACACCCAAGCTGCGGCCTTCGACAGCCGCGTCAACAATGGCGATGGAGACGGGCTAGAGACGTCGTTTCTCGGCGGCGACTCTGCGCTTCTGCGGTCTGACAAGGGCATTTTGACAAAACTGGTGCTGGTGGCCGAGTTCACTCTAGCAGGGACCGTCACGGGTCTGGCTCGTATCAAGGTTGCGGGCACCAAGTCGGGCGGCGATGCGCTGCTCCTCGCGTTCAAAGACGCGAGGCTGAGTCTTGTCGAATGGGACCCCGAGTCCAACGACCTCTCCACAATCTCCATCCATTACTACGAGCAGGACGAGCTGCAGGGTGCGCCGTGGGCCGCACCACTGGGAGACTATGCCAACTTCCTCGTTGCCGACCCCGGCAGCCGATGTGCAGCGCTTCGATTTGGCGCCCGCAACCTTGCCATTTTGCCGTTTCGCCAGCCCGACGAGGAGGATATTGACATGGATGACTGGGATGAGGAGCTGGACGGGCCGCGGCCAGCCAAGGATGCGGCTGCGGCCGTGGTCACCGGAGCAGGCGGGCCCATTGAAGACACGCCGTTTGCGCCTTCGTTCGTTCTCCGCCTCTCCAACCTCGACCCAACCCTTTTGCACCCCGTCCACCTCTCGTTCCTCCACGAATACCGGGAGCCCACCTTTGGCATTCTCTCCTCGGCGACACAGCCGTCGACTGTCCTCGGCCGTCGCGACTGCCTCTCGTACATGGTGTTTACACTGGATTTGCAGCAGAAGGCGTCTACAACGATCCTCTCGGTCACCAATCTGCCCCAGGACTTGTTCCGCGTTTTTCCTGTGCCGTCGCCCATCGGCGGTGCTCTGCTCATTGGCACGAACGAGCTCATCCATATCGATCAGTCTGGCCGTGCTAATGGCGTGGCTGTGAACCCTTTCACGAAACAGAGCACATCCTTTGGCCTCGCCGACCAGTCGGAGCTCGGCCTGCGACTCGAGGGCTGCAATATCGAGATTATGTCCCCGGAGTCAGGTGAGCTTCTCCTGGTTCTGAACGACGGCAGGATTGCGGTGGTGACACTCGTTTTGGACGGTCGGGTTGTATCCGGTGTGAGCATAAAGCCCGTCTCACAAGAAGCGGGCGGCGGGTCCCTTTTATCGGGCGTCGCCTACCTCACACGGGTTGGCCGACAGGCGCTATTTGCCGGCAGCGAGGATGCCGACTCGGTTGTCCTGGGATGGTCGCGGAAGCAAACAGAAACGACACGACGGAAGCAAAAAAGCGGCGACGAGCCCTTTGATGACGACCTAGAAGACGGCGAAGAAATTGAGGATGAAGAAGACGACGACGACCTGTACGGGGATGGTCCGTCGACAATACAGCTATCTAGTGCGCAGGGCGGCTCTGGGAAGGGCAGCGGCGACTTGAGCTTCCGCATCCACGATCGCCTGATCAGCATCTCGCCGATTCGGGACATGACCTTTGGTACTCCGCCTTCATCAGGCGAAGCAGGTAAATCAATCAACGAGAAGAAGATCCGCAGCGATCTCAGTCTGGTCTGTGCTGTTGGCCGAGGGAAGGCAGGGGCGCTGGCGCTTCTGAACCGGGAGATCAATCCCGAGCCCATCGGCGTCTTTGACTTTTCCGAGGCACAGGCATTGTGGACCGTGTGCGCGTCCAAGCCGATTCCCAAGACGCTCCAGGGCGAGAAGGGTGGCGCCACGGTTGGCGACGACTACGAATCGCCAGCCCAGTACGACAAGTTTATGATTGTGGCCACGGAAGAGGAGGACGGCTTTGAACGGTCTCACGTCTACGCTGTCACCGGCACCGGCTTTGAAAAGCTTACGGGCACCGAGTTTGATCCAGAGGCCGGGTCGACGGTGCATGCCGGCACCATGGGCAAGCACAAGCGCATTATTCAGGTCCTCAAGTCCGAAGTGCGGTGTTACGATGGAGGTAAGCTTATATCGCCCTTTATTGCTTTCATCTTTTTTACATCCTTTTCTCCCGTTTGCTAATCTTTGCAGACCTTGGTTTATCGCAGATTCTTCCAATGATGGACGAAGACACCGACGTCGAGCTCAAAATTTTGAGCTCAAGCATGACCGACGAATATCTGTTGGTGATCCGTGACGACGCAAGCGCGTTTGTTGCGAAGATGAACAAAGACTTTGAGCTTGAGGAGCTCGAGCGGGAAGACGAGCCGCTGACTTCGACGAAGTGGGCAACAGGCTGTCTGTATCACGACACGATAGGTGCCTTCTCTGACAACGCCAGTGGAGAGGGGAACATTCTGATGTTCCTGCTTAGTGAAGCGGGACAATTTCACGTAAGAGACCGTTTCCATGCCTACTTTTAATTGACCGTGCTACTTTATCTCATGCCGCTAATTAATATCCTTCCAGATCTACTCACTCCCCTCGCTCAAGCAATTATACGTTGCAGACGGCCTCAGCTACATACCTCCGCTCTTGTCGGCAGACTACACGGCGAGACGGGGCACGACAAGGGAGGAGCTGACAGAGCTTCTGGTGGCCGACCTGGGTGACACAGTCGCCAAGTCGCCGTACCTGATCCTCCGCCACTCCAACGACGACTTGACCATCTACCAGCCGATCCGGGCGAGCGTGGCTTCTGCCCCAGAGACACTCGCAAAAAGCCTCCGCTTCTTGAAAGTACCAAACGGCACCTTTGCAAAAGCGCCAGCTGTGCCTCCTCCGTCACAAGATGAAAACAGCCCTCCGCCCCGCATCATGCCGCTGCGTGCTTTTGCCAACATTGGTGGCTACAGCACAGTCTTCCTCCCCGGTGCCTCGCCCAGCTTTGTTCTCAAGTCGGCCAAGTCGTTGCCCAGAGTGCTCAACCTCCAAGGCAGCGCCGTCCGGAGTCTCAGTTCGTTCCACACGCAAGGATCCGAGCGCGGATTTATCTATGTCGATGCCGAGGGATCCAGTCGAGTGTGCTCTCTGCCTGCGGGCACCAGTTTTGCCGAGCTAGGCGTATGCGTACGCAAGGTCCCACTCAATGTCGATACCAACACCGTCGCATACCACCCGCCGTCCGAGGTGTACGCAGTGGGCGCCAGCACACTCGTCGACTTTGAGCTGCCCAAGGACGAAAACCACCGGGCCGAGTGGGCCAAAGAGAACATTTCGTTCAAGCCGCAAGTCGAACAGGGCCAGCTGCAGCTCGTCAGCCCCGTCAATTGGACGGTCATTGACACGGCGGAGATGGAGCAGTATGAGGTAATTATGTGCGTCAAGACGCTCAATTTGGAAGTGTCCGAGTCAACCAACGAGCGCAAGCAGCTGGTCACGGTAGGCACAGCCATCTCGCGCGGCGAGGACCTGGCCATCCGCGGCCGCGTGTACGTGTACGACGTGGTGACTGTGATTCCGGAGCCGGGGCGGCCAGAGACGAATCGCAAACTCAAGCTGGTAGCCAAGGAGGATATTCCCCGCGGCGCCGTGACGGCGCTCTCGGAGATTGGCACACAAGGGTTGATGCTGGTGGCGCAGGGGCAAAAGTGTCTGGTGCGCGGTCTCAAAGAAGACGGCACGCTTCTGCCAGTGGCGTTTATGGATATGAACTGCTACGTCACGAGCGCCAAGGAGCTGCCGGGGACCGGCCTGTGCGTAATGGCGGACGCGTTCAAGGGCGTGTGGTTCACGGGGTACACGGAGGAGCCGTACAAGATGATTCTGTTTGGCAAGAGCAACACGCGGCTGGGGGCCATCAACGTGGACCTGCTGCCCGACGGCAAAGAGCTGTTCATTGTGGCGACCGATGGCGAGGGCAACCTCCATGTCCTGCAATTTGAACCGGAGCGTGAGTAGCTGCCGTCCCTGTCAACAACTGAGTGACTGCTTGTTGCACAAGTACTAACAAACATGCCCAGATCCCAAATCACTGCAGGGCCATCTTTTGCTGCACCGGGCCACATTCTGTACAGGTGCGCACTTTGCCACAAGCTCGATTCTACTGCCGTCAACGCCAGTGAACGACGACGATGCTGCTGCCAACGGTCGCCCCAATGGTCACCCCAATGGTCACACCAACGGGGATGAAAACGGAGGTGCAAACGTCGCCATGGGAGTCGACGACGACGACGAGCGCCAGGCCGGACATCCACCCGCGCAGCATCTCTTGATGGCCAGCCCCACGGGCGTGCTCGCCTCTCTGGCGCCACTGTCCGAGTCCGAGTACCGCCGGCTATCGTCACTGGCCGCGCAAATGGCCACGTCGCTGACGCACACTGCCGGCCTCAACCCCAAGGGCTATCGCGTGGCGGCTGGCGCGGCCGACGATGCGGCCATTGAGGCGCCTGGCGTGGACGCCGCAGTGGGCCGCAGCGTCGTGGACGGTGCACTGCTGGCGCGGTGGGTGGAGCTGGGGTCCGGGCGGAAGAGCGAGATTGCCGGGCGAGTAGGCTTTGCCAGCGCGCTGGATGCCCGGGCGGCGCTTGAGGGCGTGCTAGGCTGGTCGCGGATGTCGTACTTTTAAGGGTCGGCGAGAACTCTGTGCCTTTTATCTTTCATATGACTGTAAAATAGTACGCCATATGTTCTGGGAGTTTGAAAATAAAAGCGACTTTGAAGAGTGAAACGACTCGAGTGCTGCTTGTTTCTGTCCAGAATACAAGACATATACATACAACTAACTTATTAGGGTGCTTCTGATGTATTCATGTGGCTTGATTTGTTGGTTATTTTCGATTTAATGAACCTATTAATTAATTATTTTTACGAAATAAATGCTAAACATAATATGCATAAAAGCTTTGATTTTACAACTAGCAGATAGAAGCGAGACAAATGCATTTATTGGATGTAAAAGAATGTAATAATATAAACCAGCCACGAGTCCGTTGGTATATCATCCTTCATATAACATTGTTCAAAACGAGGCGATATCATAATACTGTGCATTGACAGCAGCTTGGCATCTCATTGGCTATTGACAGCCGGTCGTGCTGATTGTGGCGCTAGTTCGTATTTGGGAGTTTCCAGAAAATTTAGCGTCTCCCCGCATGAATTGGAAAGCAGGTGAGGAAGTGTCAAAAATGGGAAGGAGCCGCCAACAAGACGGCACAAACTGGCGTTAAAATCTCGAGCTGCGCGAAACAGACGCGAAAAGGGGCATACAAAGGGGAAATTAAAGAGCCACAGCGCGTTCCCGACGAGACATGCCACTTTAGCAATCGGTCCCCTCTTTTTGTTTATTGACAACGTTGTTGTCGGCATTGCAAGAGAGTGGGGGTGTTTGCGCTCCTCTGTTCTGGCGTCTTCCCATTTGCCTCTGTTGATTTCGGGATTCCGATTTTTGGCATTTTTTGTTGTCTCGTTTTCCTGGGATCATTGTATTGTGGCCTTTCTTGTCGGCCTTTCTTTTGGGCTACGTCCTTGCATCACCCTCCACATTGGCCATTGAGGTACGTCTGGACCCGGTGCCACTGCCTGTTCCCCCACCGCGGCGTTTTGCGCCCTCCTGTTCAAGACTGCTGACATCTTGCGGTTGACACTCTCCTTTATAGCAATCACACATCATCCGCCATGTCGTGGATCGCAGCCAACGGCGCGCAACGAGCGGCTGCGGCTGCATGCTATGGCTGCCTCGTGAACGGTGCAGCGCCGGCCGCCGTGGTCGCACGGCAGGGAGCCCAAACCGGGCCGTCGCCTGCTGCAGTCCGGTTTGCGTCCTCGTCCTCGTCCTCTTCTTCCTCGACAACCAAGCCCCGCGCCACACGCACGTCTCGCGCTACATCAGCGGCGGCCGAAGTCTTGCCGACAAGCACGGCGGCCGCGACGACGCGAAAGCGCGTCAGCAGCAAGGTGGCGACGGCAGCGGTGGCGGCGGCGGCTGCAGCGGAGGATCCTTCTACGACAGCGGGACCAGTAAAGGCAACACGGGGCAGAAAGAAGAAGGAAGCCGAGCCGGTAGCCGAAGCCGACACAACAGAAGCCGCACCGGCACTTGTAAAGAAGACAAGAGCCTCGGCATCCAAGACGGCGAGCGCAACGGCGACTAAGACGACATCAACAAGAAAGAAGGCGGCTGCAGCGACAGCGACAGCAACAGAGACAACAGCGGAGATTGCAACTCCTGCCAAGGCGGCAGCACCAATAACACCCCCGTCAGCCAAGCCAACGACGGCCAGCAGCACGACAACAAGGAGAACGGCGACGAAGAAAGCAGCTGCGGCATCTGTTTCTGCGACTGCTGCCTCGGCCCCTGCGATACGCACGCCGCGCTTTGCGGCAGCTTCGAAGACCGCACAGACACCACCATCACCGCCGCCTACTGCCCAGCAGACCGCATATGCGGCCGCCAGCCAGGAAGAGGCCTTGGCCGAGCTGAAGCGCCTGCGCCTGGCAGCGGCGCCACCGACGACGCCGCGCCCGCCACCCATGTCGGCAGCGGCTGCCCGGTCGGCTGCTGCGGCCATGGCCTCGACGACATCTTCTGCCACGCCCCCGCCCGCTGCTCCTGGGCGGGCCCGCCTTACACTAAGTGCTGAAGAGAAGGAGCCGTTCTACGACGGCAGCGATGTCGGCGGCGGCGGTGCCACGGCGGTGCCTAACATTGCCGACACGCCCGAGTATAAGAAGGCGACGCGGCAGTGGACGTCGCTAATTGTGGCAATGCCCATTTTCTTGGTGACATCGTACTACCTGTTTGATCGATGTAGGTGTTCTCTTTTCTCTCTTGGCTTTGAGTTGATCCCCTTCTAACGTTCTGCAGTGGCCCTTGGCAATGTGCCGACGGACCTGACGGCGTACCGCGACAAGCTGCAGCAGGCAGTGGACCAGCTCGGCGAGGCGGCCACCACGGCGCTAGGCGGCGAGAACAACCCGACCGCCTCGAGGGCGAGCGAGTTTGCTGAGGAAGATGCCAGCGGAGACGAGAAGAAGTAACTGTGGGAGAGGAGGGCGGCTTTCGGCCTTTTTTTATTTGTACGAATACGTTGACGATAACGACCGATCACGACTCTGTTCCTACACCACATTACAGACAAAAGGTGCGCATGGCGAACATGCACCGATGCGTATCTTTCGAACACGATGCCCGAGAGGAGCAAAGCTTCCGTCTCGCCACTCCATTTCTCCAACTTTGTCCATGTTTACAGCTTGCATTTGTGATATCTTGTCTTGTGACATCATCTTGACAACCTTCATGAGCTGTAATAGCTCACATGCCTAACGTGTAAATGGTATGAACGTAAGACAAAGCACCAGCCATTGAGTCAAGTGATGACGGCTTCTCTGACGAGATGTTGTCGGGAACCCATCGTGGCAAAAGGGAACAGTGGGTCGTCGTTAATATGTACGCTGCTGTATGCACGTTCTATGCGCCCACGGAGAATGAATACTCAGAGAGAGTGGCTAGAGTACGAGGATGGTAGGCTAGCAAGCCGGCAAAGGTTGCTTTTGAGGATCAACCAGCCTACGAGTCAAAACGAAGGATTGTTTTAGGGGAAGCACGCCTGGTGCCGGCTGAGTTGTCCCGGCGCCAAGGCCAGTGACGGCTTATGCTTACGGTATTTCAATGGAGAATATGTGTAGAGTCTCAGATTGTGCAGCAATCAAGGCCACTGACCAAGGCTCTTTTCGTTCAGCATCCCATCGTTCTGCGTCTTTATCGATATACAATGCTTCTTTCATATATATGCGTATGTACAGAGGAACCACTACTAAGAACGGGACAAATAAGCAAGTATATAATGGAACAGCAAAGCAAAAGCTCTTATCTAAAACCATAAATCCGATTCGATGCAGAAGAAGCTTGGATGACTTTATGAACCGTGTTCGAATGGTCTGGGTTGACTACCCTTTCCATGAGGTGTCCTTGGTCGTATCTTTTCACTCCTGTTTGCCTCATCTGCCTCTCCATTCCGTCTACAGCTTCGACTTGTTGCCCGCGGCGCGCTTCCGCATAATCTCGGCCGCGTCCCGCTTGGCCCAGTCGCGCATCGTCTTGCGCTGGATCTTGCCCGACGCCAGCTTCGGCACCTCGTCTACGTAGACCACGCCGCCTGTCAGCCGCTTGTGCTTGGCTACCCGCGATGCCATCCACGCCTGGATGTCCCCGGGTGTCACCTTGCCCTTGGATGTCTCGTGGATCGTCACGTATGCCCGCGGGAACTCCTCGCCGTTGAGCGTGATGCCGACCACCGCCGCATCCGCCACGTGGTCGTTCTCGAGCAGCACGCCCTCAAGCTCCGCCGGTGCCACCTGCAGCGCATTGACCTTGATCAGCTCCTTCTTCCGGTCCACAATCCAAAAGTAGCCTTCCTTGTTGCACACGGCAATGTCGCCCGTCTTCAGCCAGCCGTCGGGCACCAGGCACTCCTTGGTCGCCTCCTCGTTGCGCCAGTAGCCCATGCAAATGTTGGGACCGCGCACGTGCAGCTCGCCCGGCTCGCCCAGCTTCACCTCCTTGCCGTCTTCGTCGACCAAGCGGCACTCGCAGTTGGGGTCCAGCCGGCCCACGCTGCCCGAGTCGTCCTTGACGCCGCCGGGTACATGGATCGCGCCGCATGTCACCTCCGTCATGCCCCAGCCTTGGTTGATCTGCATGTTGAAGCGGCGCTGGCACTCGTTCTGCAGCTCGCGGCTGAGCGGCGCGGCGCCGCAGAGCACGTCGCGCACCGACCGCAGGTCGTAGCGCTGCGTCTCAGGCCGCTTCGAGAGCATGACGAGAATGGGTGGCGCAATCTGCAGACTGGTAATCTGAAACTTGCCAACGTTGAACAGAAACTCCTCATACCGGAACTCGGTCATGATGTAGATGGGCACACGCAGCTTGATGGCCATCAGGATCGTGTACAGCTGGCCGTACGCGTGGTACAGTGGCAGGAAGCCGATCCAGCGCTCCTGTGGGCGGTCCTTGAAGGCGTACGGCTTGTGCGCGTACCGGATGAAGATGGTCTGGTCGACGTTGGCGATTAGGTTGGCGTGTGAGACCATGACACCCTTGGGCAGACCGGTCGTGCCGGAGCTGTAGTTGATGGTGGCCACGGTCGTCTTGGACTCGGATGGTGCCAGCTCGGGCCAGTTGTAGCGTGCGGCATCGGCATCCGATCCCGCCAGTCCCTGGCGCCAGTCGACCACACCTTGCACCGGCGTTTTGTTCTCGACGTCTGAGAACAAAAAAATGTTGGACTTGGGAATGCCGGCCTTGCTGGCGCCCTGAAGAGCGGTATCAACGAGGCTCGGGTGGACGAGCACGACCTTGGCCTGGGTGTTGGTCATCTGGTGAACAACCTCAGGTACAGTGTAGCCGGGGTTGGTGCCGCTGAAGATGTAGCCGGCGCCGACAATGCCCAGATAGGCGACGGGCACGAAGATCTGGTTGGGCGTGAAGATCATGACAACATCGCCGCGCTTGAGGCCGAATCGCTCGAGGCCAAAGGCCAGCTTCTTGACCCATGTTAGAGCCTGGGCTGGCGACAGGTTCTTGTCGACGGGGTCCCGCGTGTCATACCACAGAGGTTCTTCCTGCGGCTTCTCGTTCTCAGGGAACAAATAGGAGAGGATGTTGGTTTGGGGGATGTCCAGGTCTGGGTAGAGCGATGTGTACGGCATCTTGGCGGTGAGGTAAGGTTTGGCGAGGCGCAAAGTGAGAGAAGACCGGGTATCAAAGGTAAGGAGGTGAGATGGGAGGAGAAAAAGGAAAAGAAAAGGACCTCTCGTCGTTGTTGTGCGAGAATGTCAGAGCCCAAGGTTCAAAAAAAAAAAAACGATATAAAAGAGGCAACAACAGAAAACCAAAGAAATGGAAACGCGACAGGTAAAGTTCGTGATGGGAACATGCAACACCAACCGACTAGGCAAACAAAAAGCGAGGTAGTGAAAGGTAAGTAGTACCCCCAAAAAGTATAACGCTGCTCTGAGTTACATAACATAAGACAAAGCGGCCGTCAAGACAACATAAAACAGGGGACAATGGAGCAGCAGCTTACTCGCCGCGGAAAAGGCACCAGGAATTGCGGAGAGACGGCTCATGGGCCCAGCTGTCAGGAAAAGGGAACCAGCAGCAGATCCGGCAATATGCGGCCCCTCTTGAAGTGATAGAGACAAAATCAGAACAAGAAATCGCATACAATAGACCAAACAGCTCAGGGAGCACGGAGTGTAGTTGCCTCGGAGGACCAGAGGGCGAGTGTAGGAGCACTTGAGTCACGAAGTAAACCAGTCTGCCAGGCGAGGAAGAGACGCTGCAGCGAAGAGAGCAAACCGAGGATGACAGACAAGACAGCCACTGCAGACGGATCGCACTCAACCATACAAGGAACGGCAGCGGAGATCATATCCGGTCCTGAGGTCCATTGAGAAATTGGAGAAGCAGAGTCAGCAGTGGCGGACAGAACCGATCCTGTGGCCTAAACGGCCGCGGGCCCAGCCTGCACTGTCTAACTGTGTATCTCGTTCGCCGGCCATCATACTCCGCGTTCGTTGGGGTTGACGGTCTATGTGGAGAGGCTGTGGCGTCTCTGAAAGGCGAAGACTGGCGACAGGAGAGAGGAATGGTACTGTTTTCCCGTCGGGATATCGGGGCTATGTCGGTTGCGGGGAGGCAAGGTGGATTCTGGCATGGAAGGAGACACAGAACACAAAGAAAGGAAGGTGCAACGGGCAGTGGCTGGAAAAGGGTGGAGGCTGCACCAAACGGTAGGTGCGACTGTGTGAATGTGTTTGTCCTCTCGAGACATTGGGGAAGGAGGCACCGAGGTTCCAGGCCCAATCTGCAAACTAACCGGCAACTACCACGGTAAGTTGCATTGGCGGAGACTACTGAAGGAACAAGCGTCCCAGGTGGCGTGTGTGGTGTTAGTCTGCCGCGGCACCCCTATCGCGCGACCCGGTTTTACTGAATCAATGCGTGGAGAAGACCGCCACTAACACGGCCAGACCACCAACTGACGAACAAGGAGAGGAGGCAGAGCATCGCACCTGCCTGGGCTGGGGGAAAAGAAGTTACGCTGCACGAAAGGTGCGAATGCGGATGCACACTTGCGTTTTTGAGAAATAGGAGTAACATAGGGCATCCATGCGTTCCGTATTTTGAACTCACTTTGGTGTCCTCTTTTTGTCGTTATCTCGTTCTCCCATTGTCCTCCAACATTTCACCTCGCACGCTCTCGCCCCACGACCCCCCCATCATGTCCGAACTCCGCAACTTCGACAAGCTCTTCTCGCTCGAGGGCAAGACGGCACTCGTCACAGGCGGCTCGCGCGGTCTCGGTCTGCACATGGCCTCGGCCTTTCTTCGCGCTGGTGCCTCGCTGGTTATTGTGACCGCCCGCAAGCTCGAGGGCGAGCAGGGCATCAACCAGGCCGTCGAGCGCCTCAATGCGCTTCCCGGCATACACGGCCGCGCCGTCGGTCTGGCCGCCAACGTGGGTGACTCCGACGCCATTGTGAAGCTGGTCGCCCAGGTCAAGGACCTGGTCGGTTCGCGCGGCCTCAACATCCTGGTGTGCAATGCGGGTGCCTCGTGGGGTTCGCGCTTCGAGGACGCGCCGCCGCACTCGTCCGTCAAAATTTTGGACCTGAACGTGCGCGGCATCTTTGAGCTTGTCCAGAAGAGCCTGCCGCTGCTTGAGGGCCGCGCAACGCTCGAGGACCCCGGCCGCGTTATTATCATCAGCTCGACGGCCGGCTCCAACGTGCCGCACGTGGGCGCCACCGGCACCATCATGTACTCGGTGTCCAAGGCGGCGGCCAACCATCTGGGCCGCAACCTGGCCGTGGAGCTTGGCCCGCGCCACATCACGTCCAATGTCATTGCGCCCGGTTTCTTCCCGTCGAAACTGGCCCAGGGCCTGATCAAGAACCTGGGCGGCGAGGAGGAGCTGAGCAGAGACAACCCACTGGGCCGTTTGGGCATCCCGGAGGACATTGCCGGCCTGGCCGTGTTCCTGTCGTCGGCTGCTGGCCGCTACGTCAACGGCGAGGACATCTCCGTCGACGGCGGCGCACGGTTATCTGCCGGCCGTCTGGCGAAGCTGTAAGCGGCCGGATGGGCCGTTGGACGACATTCTGTACATTGATCTATTTTCCGTGGTTTTATTTTTTACTCTCTTGTATGGCATTGATTGTATAGCGGACACTGTCGGGGCCGTATCCTGCATTCGATATGCTGGCTCTAAAGGCAAAAATGGTCTCTTCATGTCCGTTTACTCCAACTGTGGGGTAAGCTAAGCTGTTAGGAGAACGGGGTAAACAAAAAAGCCTTTCTTGCCGAGCTAACTTATCATGAAGAGGTGTTAGTGGCTACCATTTCCGGGAAAACACTTCCAGCGGCAAACGATAAAGTACCTCCAGGGAGCGGACAGAGCAGTTGGGTACATCGCATAGAACATGAATGGGGAGAGTCAATTGGACATTGAAAAAAGAAGAAATTGTAGCCTCGGAATAGTAGGGTAGTATTTATTTTGCAGATTAACATAGAGCGAGTCGAGCTTAAGCAACGGAGCATGTCTACTCACTTTACAAGGTTTGCTAGATGCAGGTCCTATGTGCCGTGAAACAAACAATAAAGAAAAAAGTAAATAAACACTGATGATACACGCTTAGTATTCATTTTCCACCAACGCACCCCGTCCCTCCCCTTAGTCGAACGACTCGTACTTGTAGCCGTACTGCTCGGTCAAGGCCTTGGCTTTCTCGTTCGTCTGCCGCAGGCGTGCAATGAACGTGCCGGCGGTCTTCATCTCCTCGCGGCCGACCTGGTGCCGGTGAGCGGCGTCGGGGCCGTCGGCCACACGCACAAAACGCGCGTACGTCCACATCTCGGGCAGCGGCGTGTGCTGCGTCAAGCCCTGGCCGGCGTAGATCTGCATGCACTCGTCGATGATCTGGGTGGCCAGGTGCGGCACCAGGACCTTGCTCTGGGCAATCGCGCGCTTGCCAGCCTTGTTGCCGCGGACGTCCATGGTGTCGGCTGCCGACAGCACGACAAGGCGTGCGCCGTCAATCTCCATGCGCATCTGGGCGATGCGCTCAATGTTGCTGTCAAAGTCGCCAATGAACTTGCCGCGGGGCTTCTTCCGGGGGTCCTTGCAGCGCACCAGGGCAAGCTCGTAGGCACGCTCGCACTGGCCGAGCAGACGCATGCAGTGGTGGATGCGGCCGGGGCCCAGACGGCCCTGGGCAATCTCAAAGGCTCGGCCCTCGCCCAGGATGACGTTGGCGGCCGGCACTCGCACATCTTTGTAGACGTATTCGCCGTGGCCCTCGGGAGCCCAGTCGTAGCCCATGATGGTCAGGTTGCGCACCTGGGTGATGCCGGGCGTGTCGCAGGGCACCAGCAGCATCGTGTGCCGCTTCCAGCGGTCCTCGTTGTCCGGGTCGGAGCATCCCATGAGGATGTAGAACGTCAGGTCCTTGTTCCACAGGCAGTTGCCGTACAGCTTGCGGCCGTTGATGACGTACTCATCGCCCTCGCGGCGGACCTGGATGCTGATCTGCGTGGCGTCCGAGCTGGCCACGTCGGGCTCCGTCATGGAGTAGGCCGACGAGGCGGTGCCCTCCAGCAGCGGCTTGAGCCACTTCTCCTTCTGTTCCTCGTTGCAGTATTTGGCCAGCAGCTCAATGTTGCCCGTCTCGGGGGCGTGGCAGTTCATCGTCTGCGGCGCCCAGTAGCAGCGGCCCATGATCTCGGCGCAGCACGAGTACTCGAGGTTGGTCAGGCCTGGGCTCTCCTTGAAGTGGTTGGGCAGGAACAGGTTGAAAAGGCCCTTCTTCTTGGCCTTCTCGCGCAGCTCGTGCATGACGGGTGGGATGGCCCAGCGCTTGCTGGTGAGCTGCTGGCGCATGACTTGCTCGCGGGGGATGACTTCATTCTCGACAAAGTCGTAGACGTCCTGGATCTTCTGGACGGCCAGCGGCGACAGTTTTTGCTGCACCCAGACGGGTATCCGCTGGAACGCTGGGCCGTCAAAAACAGACACTGGGACGGACATAATGACGAGAAGACGGGTATGCTGGTGAGACTCTATAAAAGAGGTGAGATGGCTAATCAGAGAAGAGAAAAGGAGAAATGAGTTGAAGGTAGAAAGCAAATATCGGGACAGGGCAAAATAAATATAAAGAAGATTAAACAATACAATAGGATTCGACATAGAGGAAGCGAGTAAGAGAGGTCGACCACCCTCTCCCCAAGAGCGGAGACCGGTCGTTCCTTACCCAAAGCTAGGCTTGTGCCGAGCAGCCCAGCCTGGGTAGGTTGGAGACATCTCTCTGCCGTTACTTTGCAACCGATGAAAACGACCACCAATCTTGGCTACAGTTTCGCACTCACCAGCCTGACAATGTGGAGCGGCAATGCCTCTCTAAACAGAGCTGCATGCAATGGTCACTCTGGCATATGATTTTGGGCATTGCTCGTGTTGCTTGAGAACGTGTTGTATTTTAGCCGACGCCTTCTGACAAAGGCAGTGGGAACAGCGCTGGTTTGGCGCGCCAGCTGCAAGTCTCTATCGCCTGAAGCGCAGGCCCACTCGGGTCCTGCGGCTGTAAAGCTGCCCCCTCTTGCTTCTTTGCCGCGGTTAGGTACCTGTTTATGCAACTAATACACACAAAAAAACAAAGTACCGACAAGTCTTCTCATCCACTGGAACTCAAATGTCCTCAGCCTTTTTTTTGTTGTGATCCAGGATTCTGCAGGGAGTGTCTATATAATGTATGCTTTTCTTGCCGTCGTGCGGTTTTACCAGATTACAGAGTGCAGAGTACGAATAGGCAATCATTCATCACGGCAGCTGCTAAGCTTGCGAGACGGAGTTGGCTCGACCATTTGTCCTTGTCGTAATATTAAAAGCATTCTGACGAAGATCACGATATGATCTCAGTAGGCCGGTTGCGGATATGGCAGGGACACAGTCACGAGTCAAGTTGCTCTGCGTGCATGCAAAGTCTTTGTATTGTCGTGGACTGCTTTTGTATCAAAGCGACGTAGTAGAAATGCCATTGTCAGCATTATGAATGCGTCACTCTGTCAACAACGCTTTTCTTCCCCTCTCGGCCACAGCATAGCCTCTCACGGAATGATCTTGGCCGCACGGAATCGGTCGAAGGCCGTGTAGAAGGCGTCCTTGGTCGTGTACTCGACCTTGTCCTTGCCCATCATCTCGAAGCACTTGGTCATGTCCATCTGCCGGTCAAAGTTCAGCATGGTCATGATGAAGTAGGCAAAGCCGCCAAAGGCGCGCTGGCTGCCGACGCGGCCGCTCTTGAGGCCGTGCTTCTTCTCCAGCGCCGTCCACTGCTCAAAGTGGTCCGCCAGGTAGTTGACCGGGTCGGGACCCTGGCCGCCGGCCGGCGGTGCCACGCCTTTTAGGCCAAAGTACGCGGCAATCACGGGCCACTTCTGGCTCCACGACGCCGCGTTGTTGCTGTCGGCCGCGTTGTAGCGCTCCTCGGACGTCTTCTCGGGGTGCAGAGACGCCACAATCGACACCTTGGCGCACATGTCCTGGCTGCTCTCGATAAACAGATTCTTCCACGATACCTCGGTGCCGGGGAACTGCACCTCGGCGCCCTCTCCCTCAATGTCGCGGTACAGAGACAGGTAGGTGCCGAGCTGCTGGGCCAGGCAGTAGATGTTGTTGTTGGGGACAAAACCGATGATCACGTCCGGCATGATCTCGCACCACGTCCACGGCTTGCCCTTGGACATGGCCGACAGCATGTCGGTCTGGCCGTAGTAGAACATTTGCGATGCATACGGCTCGGGTATCCGAGGTAGCGACTCCTTGAGAGGCAGGTCGTTGTGGAAGGGGAAGTTGTCCTGCAGCAAGTGCACGCCGTACGCCTTGGTGCCGGTGGGCAGCACCACGTATGTAAGCTTGGGCGACAGGTTCTCGATGGCGGTGACGGCCCGCTTGATGAGCTCGACGTTGATCGTGACCTCCTTGGCCGGGTCGGCATCCATGATGTAGGCAAAAAAGTACACATGTGTGACGGTGTCAATGTCGGCGACGCGCTCCTTCATCTCGGCCTCGAGGCCCGCTTGGCCTTTATCGGTCAGAATGTCGATGCCGCTGACGACATTAAGCTTGGGGGACGCAGGCCAGTTGGCGGCCTCTGGTGTCAAGGGGCGGTTGGTCAGGGCCGTGACCTTGTCAAAGTCCTCGGGCGTGGGGTAGCCTTCCAAAATGGCGTTGACTATGGCCCAGCCGGTGATGCCGCTGGCTCCTGTCGTATGTTAGATTCGGGAGCATGGAAAGTACATGCACGCATATACGCCATGTATGGCTTCAAGAGAGATGGTGGCTTCAAAAGAACACTGATCCCACCGTGACAATTCGCCTTCCATAGGCCGACTTACCGTAGACAAGAGCGTGGTTACCCATGGCGGTCGATTTGGATAGGAGGACGATGAGAGTGACTGCTCCTGCAGATGCCTGAGGTGGGATGAGAGAACGTCTTCAGTATTGCGAGAGAAGGACTTGCAGAAATGGTGAGATATGTTTTGCGTGAACGATCGATTCCAGGTTACCCCTCTACAGCTACAATATTCAGGGTAGGTAATTGTCTTCAAGAAGTAGTAGAGGAAGGAGCGAACTTGCTGGTAAAACAATACCCCTCTTGCCATAACGGGAGGTTTGGCAGGACCGCGGGCGGAAGTAACACCAGGGAAAAGTGGACTTCTGGAGGTTGTGAGGAGGTGAGGACGATTTGGGCTCCATTCCTGACGCGGGCAAACATCATCCTCTAGCTCTTTCTTTATCTACCTCAGCTAGTACTGTCCCTGCCCCTGCTTGGGTGATTGGTTGCGGAGCTCAGTCTCAAGACAGTTTGTCCAAAAACCTGAAAGGCAACAGCAGTGCAGAGATGTGTCCGGATCGAGAAAGAGCGAGACGGGCACAGATGACGTATGAGAATCACGAGACGATCGAGAAGAAAACGTAGAATACCCAAAAAAAGGAAAGAGCACCAGAGAGAAATGGGAACGCTGTGATTTGTGTTCAGGAGCGGAAGCTATGCTGGGTCGTTCCTTCCATCTACGATACAAAAGGTGTGAAGTACGGAGGCTGTCATTACCATCGTCCGTTGAAGGGTGTCAGTCGGTCGAGAAGGAAGCAGCTAGGGGCAAGCGCGTGAACTTAGGCGGGGCAGGTGCGACTCTGCGAGCCTTCTACCTTAACTGACGGCCCGAGATTGAGGCCTTGTACAAAGCACAAAGTATGGAATATCACGACAGTCCTTACTCGGAGATGTGGACGACTGAAGTACCCCAAATATACTTGTGTCCGCACACAAACTGTATGAAATACCGTGTACCCCGATTCAATACTTCTCCAACAGTCAAAATACCACTGGGAGACACAAAACGCGGGGAAGCTATGTGGGGACTCTGAATCATTTCCCGTCCTGCCACTCTCCGGGAAACATTTTCCCCACGTTGCAGGCCGCACCCAGCAGCAGGCCAGTGAACGTCCGTCTCCACAAACATCGTCGTTCGACCCCACTGTCACGCCCCAACTTGACAAGCTCCCATGACTCGTGGGGTGCGGGCAGTAAACAGGAGGCAAGAAGGAAATGTAGCATCGGTGGTTAAGTCGATTCAACTTGGCTCATGGTTTGGTCAGGCCCGCAATATGAATGAGAGCAATAAAAAATAAAAGGCATCACGACATGATACCTGGGTGGATATCTGGAGTTCGTCCGTGTTTTGTGGCCAGAGGCACTTTTCCGAGCTGTACCAACAACCCGAATGCCATCTTGCAGCATGGAGGAAGACCACAGACAATGCCCTCCTCCTTCTCTTTTTCTAGGACCGCTCTTTGCCTCTCTTCTTCGGCCATTCGCGTTAATTTATTCCTCATTTTCTTTCTTTTTTTATGAACCATTGTTTGCCGCGCCAGATTGCCCATTGCCGCCTTCGGAAATGCACATCCAACACCCCAGCGGGCTAGTGTTGCCTGTCCCGGGGGCTAGAGGGAATCGACAGACGTCTGTCGTCAGTGAACCTTGAATCATGTCGCCAGTAACAGTCTGCCATTACTGTTTTGGTCTTCAACCAGGTGAAAATGGTCCGCTGGAGGGTACGCACCAGCAGCACCAGCAGACCACTCGCGTTGTCCGATTATACGTACTGAACTTTAGCGGCTTTGAGGGAGACGGAGACTAAACGAATAAAATAAGGTGAGAAAGTAAAGGGTAAAGGTCTGGTGAAACTTCGGGGTACGGAAACCGACATGCTCTCGTCGTCCAGGATGCCCGGTCACCTGCAAACGAGACCCTGGCGCGGTTGTCGTGCGGTTACACATAGTTTGTACTTTGAAACAGAATTGAAAAGACACTGCAGATGCTGTGAATCTCCGTTCCGATGCCAGAGTGGAGCGGACTGTGGTTAAAGAAACCCTCGCGGTGACCCAGCCTTTGGCCTGCGGTGCATCACTAATCCGGATGCCATCTTTGTGATTCTGTCTTGGTACGTCTTGCTGTCCGGCTGTCCATATTGGCCGGCCCTCTTTTGTCATGATCTCTGCCCCGATCTTAACATGCAAGAATGTGCATGGCATTAGACCTTCTTATTCATGCTGTCCCTCATGCTCCGTTGTTGTCATAAAATCTTTAGAAATTTCGTAATTTTGGTCTTCTGTTGATACCTTGCTGACAACACTCACTCTCCGCCGGAGCAGTATATTGCAACAGCCGTAACCCTTCCGTCAAGTAGATAGAGCTTGCAGCTAAGTGTATTTTCAGAATAAATCAATGGAAAAGAAAGGAAAAAGAAAATGAACAGTAGATATGAGGGTTCCACTAATATCTCTAATCGATATCCACATCAAACTAAGACGCAAGCACACTTATATCTCTGTGTCTCCTCCTTCTGCATTGTTCTCCTCTTCTTTGGCCAGAAAAAGTGGTAGCCATACAATAAAAACCTTCCTGCCATCCCCCTCGTTTTTACTGCACTCCTCATATTTGCTTTTATTGGTCGTTCTTATTCTCGTCCTCCTCTTCTCCTCCTCTCTTTCCCGTCTCCTCGTCCTGCGTCGGGCCAACCATCTGCACATAGAACAATCGGCGTTTTCCTTTTCAGCTATCCGTCTCTCTTTCATCTTTCATTCTGTTTTCTCCCAGGCATATTCCCATTTGGACGAACAACGCCCTCTTCCCAAACGACAGCCGCAGCCATGTCTCCTTCCGCAATAAACGGCACGAATGGCACCGACAAACCCGCCAACGATGCCAACACCTTCTCGTATCCCGAGATGGCGACGCCATACCGCGTGTTGCAGCAGTACCACTCGAAGCCTACCAAGCTGCGAGTGGCCTGCATCGGTGCCGGTGCCTCTGGTATCTGCCTTGCCTACAAGATGGTATGTTGGTTTCTCTTGCGTCTTTGCGCCCTTGCAGTATTTCGAGTTTCGTTTTCCTGCAGTCTCTCTTGCGTGACGCTATTATTTTTTTTTTTTTTTGGAGACGGGAAACGCTTCCCGGAACGATCCTGGACCCCTCTTATTGGGGTCACGCCTTGGCTTCGACTGGCTCGGGCAAACATACACGCGTTTCATCCGAGTCGTCGTGTTCACGAGCTTTGTTATGGTCATTTTGTTATTCTTGTCTTTTCTTATACTCGTGTACTCTCCAATGCCTGCACACGGACTAACACCCTGATAGGAAAAGCAGATGGTGCCGGGCAGCTTCGAGCTGGTCCTGTACGAGAAGAATGAGGTTCCCGGCGGCACCTGGGTTGAGAACACGTAAGTCTGAGAGTGATGCGACCTTTTCCCATGAGAACTGTCTACTAACGTCCACAGGTACCCCGGTGTTGCTTGCGATGTAAGTCGGGATTGAATTCACGACCGTGCTGGTGGTTGATGCTAGGAGATGATCAGGAACAAACTGTCGTCACCACCACCGTCGTTCAATACTAACCTCCTTTTCCTCAGATCCCTGCTCACCTGTACACCTTCTCGTGGGATCCCAAGCCAGACTGGTCCAACTACTACGCATACGGCGGCGAGATCCGCAAGTACTTTGACAGCTGCATCGAGCGGTTCGGCACGCGCAAATACATCAAGGTCAACACGCGCGTAGTCGAGGCGCGCTGGAACGAGGACCGCGGCATCTGGGACATTATGCTCGAGGACCCGAAGACGCACGAGACGTGGAAGGACTGGTCGCACGTGCTCATCAACGGCACGGGCATTCTCAACAACTGGGTGTGGCCCGACATTGAGGGCCTGCACGACTTTGAGGGCCCCGTGATGCACTCGGCGCACTGGGACCACGGCGTGTCGTTTGAGGGCAAGTCGGTCGGCGTCATTGGCACGGGCTCGACGTCGGTGCAGATCGTGCCGTCGCTGCAGCCGGTGGTCAAGGACATGAAGGTGTTTATGCGGTCGTCGACGTGGATCAGCCCGCCGTTCGGCGCGGGCGTGCTCAGCGAGGAGCTGCTGAGCAAGAGCAGCACGGGCGGCGACGACGCCAAGCGCCAGTACACGTTCAGCCAGGAGGAGAAGGACAAGTTCGCCAAGGACCCGGCGTACCACCTGCAGTTCCGCCGGCGCATCGAGGCCGAGATCAACTCGCTGTTCGGCATGTACCAGCAGGGCTCGGCGATGTCGGAGCACTTCCGCAAGGTCATTACCGAGGAGATGACGCGGCGCATGGGCCCCGGCCACGAGAAGCTCAAGGAGTTTATCATTCCCAAGTGGGCGCCGGGCTGCCGTCGCATCTCGCCCGGCGACGGCTACCTCGAGGCGCTCGTCAAGCCCAACGTCGAGCCCGTCTTCGGCCCGCTCAAGAGCGTCACCAAGGAGGGCATCGTCACGGCGGACGGCCAGCTGCACAAGCTCGACGTCATTGTGTGCGCCACGGGCTTCAAGGTGGCCTTCCGACCGGCGTTCAAGCTCGTCAACGGCGCCGGCCAGACGCTCGACGAGGACTGGGGCGACAAGGTCAACCTGTATCTGGGCGTGTCGGCGCCGCGCTTCCCCAACTACTACACGATTGTGGGCCCCGGCGCGACGTGGTCGTCCGGCACGCTGCTGCCGTCGATCGAGACGACGGTCGAGTACTCGATTAAGATGATGAAGAAGATCCAGCACGAGAACATCCGGTCGATTGACGTGCAGCAGGAGGCCGTGGACGACATCTACGCGCACTTTGACGAGTTCCACAAGACGACCGTCTTCCAGGAGGAGTGCCGCAGCTGGTTCAAGGACGGCAAGGTCAAGAACCGCATCTACCTGTGGCCGGGCTGCACCATCCACTTCCTCAAGACGATCAAGACGCCGCGCTTCGAGGACTACAACATCCGCTACCGCTACGGCAACCGGTTCGCCTACCTGGGCAACGGCGAGGTCAAAGCCAACGTCACGGGCGACGTGAACGGTCTGGCGACATACGTGCGCAACAACGACGACGAGTGGGATGTGGAGTAGAAGGGTAATGCGATGTGTGGTCACACGAAGGTGGTGCAGCGACAAAGATAACGACGACAATCAAAAGACATGTCATGAGACGGCAGTCCCAGTCCAGAAACAACAACATGCCACAACAATAAAAACACGACACATCCTCCCTTTTCATCGGCATGAACGACGACGACACAGCGACGAGACACGACGACGCAAGAACAACTAGACGGAAACAGTCTGTGTCGAGGGGTGGTGAGGGTGACGTCCGACAACGGACGACAGGACTTCAATCGCGAATACGCAATGCTGGCATGCTGGCCAGCTCCCGCACGCCCGCTGCATTATTGGCGAGCTAGCTTATTTCTTTTTTGTCTTCTCTCCCATTTTGTCGGCCGCATGACCTTTCGTGCTCCCTCCCTACCTCTTTTTGCTCTCTGCCACCCATGCAGCCAAACGACTGCCGGTTCCCCATTTTGGGCCTTTTCCCCCCTCGACCGGGAAACAAGTTAAGCCGGCTTGAATTTGACCGATTTCGACGAACCCGGAAAGCAATGACAACTAGCAAAGTCAAAATGGGGACGCAGCATGAAGGCAGCCGATAAGAAAAGACTTGCTTGTTCTGTCTGGTTGGGGGCCAACACCACTGATTCATCACACCCTCGTGCGCAAGCATATTTTTTTTTTTTGGTCCGTTGGAAATTCTTGTCTGTTGTTGCCATCGGCTACTCGTCGTCTCGACTGCTTGAGCTCCGATACTATTCCCCGTTGCCTCGTTCTCTGTGTCTCTCTTGTCTTTTGAAGCTGTACGTTGTGTCTCATCACCTGGCTGGGTTTAAGCTTTTCCTGCGGTATATATTATGTTATTCCTTCTTTTTTTTTCCTTCCAATTTATGTGCACATCTTCTCTTCGGCTTCCACGGCATCCATGCATCACCAGACGCGGGCTACTCCTTGCCTCTCTCCTCGTATACGCTGTTTTTAGCTCATCACGGTTGCAGCACGTCGTGCGTCGTACATATGCGTCAATTGTGACTGTTTCGGTCGCATCATCGCACCTCCTCTCTACAACTACAAATTTCAGTACGATGTACTGTGTTTTTTCAATTTCCTCGTCCTCGTCGCTTCATCCCACGCAGCTTGCATCTGTTGTTACTTGATTCTCATCACGGTGTCATTTTACCACCTTTTTGTAACCTGCACCCCCACTCCGACCAACAAATTCTCATCCTTGTGTTTCCATTTACTTGTTTTGTTGCATTCTCGTTGGTGGCCTCACTTGCACCAGCACCCACCCTCCAGTCTGTACGACGTAGATGACCGTTTTCAGAATATAGTGGCTTTTTTGAACCACCAGGACCAGTGCCACCGTCATACGATTCCCACAGTTTCTTACATTCTATTTGTATGACCTTGCCCAGCTACCGGTTGATTGCTTTGAGATTGAACTTCGGCCTGTATTTTGTGGCATATAAGTTCTTGCTTTTCTTTCATCGCTGAAGCTGCCGTATGACGGCCCAACGCTCAGTGCCGCAAGGGGCGGCCAACAAAGAGAATCTTCACGCTAAACGCTTGTGTGCCAAGGTCTACAGGAGTCTACGACTTACTAGGCGGTTGGTTCCCTCGGAGTCTTTGACACATGCCCGTTGGCGCTCCACCGAACGCCACCAACACCGCTCACATGGACACTTGCACATATTTACGTATGCCCTGTTTGACGCGGAAAAAAATAAAAAATTCATGGCCGTTGCCCGGAAGCCAAAGCTCCCGGCTCTTGACAGTTCATGGGAGGGGCACACGTTTTGTCTCGTCCTGTTGGAAAATCCCCGTGGCTTTTCGTCCGTTTCATTAGTTGAACGCAGGCAAGTCGTTAGAGACTAAGTGGAGGGCATACCCTTGTCAAGAAGGTGCCGACAGCGGCCGGGCAAGTGAAATGTATGGCTCTGTATTGCTGTCTCGCCGGTCTTGTTTGGAAGGTTGGCATAGGGTCCAGAGACACTTCCAGACACGCTTGTTCAAAGGCTGACGAGCGAGAATAGGCACGTTGGGCGAGCAATGTCTGCAGAGGATGGGCGGAGAGGTGTCAAGATACTCGGCTACGTCTCGTGCTCTGTACATAAACTACCATCCCGTTCACTTTGGTGGATCCAATCCGCCTCCCACGAAGTTCGTCGTTGCTAGTCTGCAACTGTCGACGGGTCGGAGACTTTTCTTTTCTCGTTTTATTTTTGTCTTTTTCGTCAGTGTATCGTCGACTCGGTTGTTTTCGTCTCGCCTTGGCCGTTTTACGCTGCCCCCGTCAGAATCCGTGTCTCCAGGTCGCGGCAGCATACAATTTTGGCACCTGTTCCCTCTCTGTCCTTTGAGCCGAGTGTTCCCCTCTTTCTACGACGTCGTTGGCGAAAGAGGTAACACGACGTCCATTCCCCTCTTCGTCCTGTGCATGAGTCTGACCTCGCCCGCCGTGACCTCGGTAGAAGCGCCGGTTGGAGAAGCTCGCTATGGTGGGAGACAAGGCCAAATGCCCTGAACATCCAGAATGGCAGATCACAGCGAAATCCTGCAAAATGGAGCAAAAAGGGGAAAAGCCCAGAACGGGTGCGGGGTTGCTGGTCGTTATTGCCGGGGCTAGTAGCGCGAGAGGAGATTTCCCCTCTTTTTTTTGCCTGCCTCTTTCTGATTTTGCTAGCTTGGCTTTGGTGCCTTTTCGCTTGATTTATTCGCTTGTTTAATTCGCCTGTTGGCACCTGGCACTTGCCGTTTGGCCTGCAGATGACATTGGGTGGGGAAGGCAACTCCAAGTGTGATTGCAGCTGGGCTCGCTGGGATATGGCACACTCCGTTTGCAAAGAATGACGATGGAAGGGGCGTGCGTGTGGGGAAGGAGTGACTCGCACGGCCGGCTGTGCAAATAGCGATCCCACCCTCAAGGTCACCCGGAGGCTCTTTCCTTGCCTTTCGCGCTTGTTGGTCAGCTAGGCAGGAACACAAAGCAAAATCACTTTCTGCGGAGGGAGTATGTTCTATGTTGTACTCGATACCACTTTCCTCGCCAGTGCATGTCTGCTAACCGTTCTTTCCACGCGGTTGGGCCTGACCTTGCACGACTGTCCCAGCTGCCGAGACAAGAAGGAGCATGGGCGAGAATCGGAGGCAGGCGCGAATGAGATGGGTTTGACTTTTGACCTGACGGGAAAGAGGAAGAAGGGACGACGAAAAAGGGGGGGAGGGGGGGATAGGAGATGCACAGGTCGTCCCCAATGATCTGTTTTCCTTGTTTAGTAACAAAGCAGCGACGTGATTCCCACCAACCCTTGTTCTCTGTTGCATCACAGCTCCTTTTTCGGCAACGCGGTGCTGCCAGCTTTCGCTCGCCTGAGCTGGTCACGAAGTTCAACTTAGTCTGCAGCGCCCCACGCTCTCCGCACTTTGTGGTTCGGATAGTCTTTCGCTCAGAAAAGAATGGAGTAAGTGCTTACGCTACAGCGCCATCCACAATTTACGTTTCGCGCAGCCAGTCGTCCGTGCCCGTACAATGTCTCGACATTGATAATGGTCCGACAAACAATCCACACTCACCTTCACGTTCTTTTCGGGTCTCTTTTCGGTTTTATTTGACTGACGCACCTTGCTATTCGTCGTATACCAGAAACAAGACCCTGGTGCGACGGAAATAAAATCTGCCTGGACGTGTCAGAACGATATGTCACTCATACGAATGTATTCTCAGGGTTAATTACTGGTCATTTCTGGGCATCCCAGGGCAGAAAATCTGGAATCTTGGCGGATTTCCGAGCTCCACGCCAAAGGTGTCCCCAGAACGTCAAATACAACACTGCAGAGCGCCGTCTTGGCCACCTTCGACAGTTACCATCATCCTGCTCGGATGCGTGCCGACCGCCGACCCACATCTACAAGTCAGAGCGCGTATCGATGTGCATTGGTGCAAAAACCAATACACCTCATGTAGCCAGAAAAAGGAAATACCGACAGGCACAAAAGTCTGTCGACGATATAGACTTCGACAGGTGGACACCAGTTCCTCCTCGTCTTGCCAGCCACGAGCCGCCGCCGCGCGCCCAAGAAACATTTAGCTGCCTCCCCATAACTGCTAGCACGCAAATTTGGGCATCGATTCGAAGAACCGAAGTGCAGCAGCTGCAGTTCCAGCGCTCAGTTCAAACCCAATCACCCCTTGCTCGGTAGCGTGCACATGCCTCGTGATGGCACTAAGGCTTCGGGGAGACGCCAGAGATGCTGCCATCGACAGTCTGGAGAGCAATACGAATCCCAGGCGGATACTCTGGGGCTGATGACCAGCACCAAAGACGGAGGACAATACCAGCGTCATCCGTACAAGCCTGGACTTAACGAGGTGGGACAGTGGCCAGTGGCCAGTGGCTCTCGGGGTCACTGCATTGTCTGTTCTGTTTTCATGTTGGAGTTGTTTCTCTGTCTCCTGTCTAGTCGACTATCCCCACAGCTGCTGGCCAGCCCTAGAACATGATGTGATCGCCTTTTTACACCCCCCCCTCCCCCGGGCCCACCTTCCTTTCACTTTTATCGTCAACCCACCGACCTGCCAGAGACCATAGTCAATAACCGTAGGCCGCGTGCCTGTGTAGACTCGTTTACCCCGGAGTCAACTTTGTTGGGGGGAGGACAGCACTCTTTCCTGTTGCTCTCCTATTCTTGTGCTTCACTTTCTTTGGTCCGGCACCAATGCCTTGTTGTACCGAATACTCCTCCTTTTTATTTCGTTAACACTCCGTAGATACTCCGGACTCACCAACGGATCACTCAAGACTTGGAGAAATCTACACAGGACACAAACCAAACGTCAAATTCCCCTGAGAACCTCAACCTGACACACACACACACACACACACACACAAATTATTCGTACTCGGTTTTGTTTTCACAGTTTGGTCTTGTTCCTTTTCTTTCTCATTGCCCACCCCTCTTTTCCGCACAGCTCCTATACCTGATTTCCCGTTCTGGTAGAACGCTCCAAACAAGCTTTTTGTCCATCACCCCGTTCGAATTGCGTTTCTTCTCTTTTAACTGCCTCCTCTCGCGGCCCCCTCCCCCCCAAAACCAAAATCCAAACCAAAACCCAGCACTGCCCATTTCCCATATTTTGAAAAATCATTCCCCTTCTCTGGCACAGATCACATGAGACCCCCTCTCACCCACCTCATCTCTCAACCTCGCCCTTTCTTTAGCGGCACATCGGACTTCTATCTCCATTAAGTTATATCCTGGTCTGCCTCTCGAGCAAAGAAAAAAGAAATTGTATTCGGTCTTCAACTGCATCATCAAGCAGTGGCTGTCTCCACGTGTGTATCGAGGCTGCCAAGCCTTCTCCAATTTTGATGAGAGCAACAGTAGCGACCTACCTTTCACAGCAAGCATTCATCCACGCCATCCAACAAGACAATACACCCGCACCATGGCATCCGCCGACGAGGCTAAGCTGTCCCACTCGGACGACAACGACATCCACAACCAAGAGAACGTGTCGGCGCGCGGCAGTGCATCTCGCAGCATCAAGCAGCAGGTCCGCCACCGTGCTTCAGTGGCCTGCGCATCATGCCGTGACCGACGTATCCGTTGTGTGGTGCCCAAAGGCGAGGCCGAGTGCACACAGTGCAAGCGGGCCGGCACCGAATGCATCATCAAAAACGACGATGAGCGTCGGCGGCCCATTTCCAAGGCGTACATGTCGTCACTATCAGACCGCATTCAGCTGCTGGAGAGCATGCTGGTAGATCGCGGTGTTGAGCCGCCGCCGGCTGTGCACCCGCCCAAGACGCGACAAGACACGGCAGGAAGCAAGGCCGGTGGACAGACCAGTGCCGACGAGGGCCTATCAAACTCACAACAAGTACTTGCTGCCGGCTTTGCCCAGCAACAGCAACAGCAACAGCAACAGCAGCTGCAGCAAGAAGCTGCGGCACAACAAGCAGCAGTGCAGCAGGCAGCTGCCGCGCGATCCCAGTTCCAGCAGCAGCTGATTGCAACCACCAGTCCCGATCTCCTCGCCCCTACACCACAGGCCCAGCAGTTCGTCTCAAACCAGCTGCCCTCAAACATCAGCAACGGCCAGCCGGCTCTGAGCAGTGATGGATCCCCATCACGCGACAATACGTCACCGCCAGAGTCCTCGGCGGACATCCAGACTGATGACTTTAATATGCACGAAAGTGAACACCTTGACACAAGCCTGTCCGGTCCCGTGGCTGCGGCAGCCTCCGCAGCCGCCGCCGCGGTGAATGCGGCTGGATTTCAACATGGCTTGCAGCAGCAACACCAATTCCACAACTCTCACGCCCACGCTACATCGTCACAACTCGCCTCCTCACATTCATCGTCACACACCGCACCCCACACATCCACAATGCTTACCGGAGGCGTGTTTAACAAAGAAACGTCACCATTTCGCAACCTTGACCCAAAAAAAGAAGACATTGTACAGCGCCTGTTATCGACGAAGGGCAACCTGTCATTTGACCAGCTCTCTGGGCGTCTTCGCTTTTTCGGCCCTACAGCCAACAGCCACGTGTACGCTGAGACATCCGACTCGGTCGATTCTCGTGAGCCGCCCGAGCAGGTACGCCGATCTGAACGCATTATCCGCTCGTTGACCTCAACCACGCACGACTACCTTATGAACTGTTTTTGGAACCACTACAACGCCATTATCTACGTCATCGACCGCGAGGCATTCGAGGCCAGCCGCGAATCGCAGAATCCCAAGTTCTACACATCCTTCCTGCACATCACCGTCCTGGCGATGGGCTACCGCTTTTCTGACCGCGGTCGTGAAGATATTAAGAAGATTAGTCTCGGAAATCGCGAGAGTACACTGCAGCGCGAGGCCAAGTACATGCTCGATATCGAGCTGGAGCGGCCGGGTGGCATTCCAAGCGTGCAAGCACTTCTACTACTCGGTGACCTCGAGTGCGGTGTCGGCCGTGACAACACCGGCTGGATGTACTCCGGCATGGCTAATCGGCTGGCCTTTGACATTGGCCTGCACCTCGACTACCGCAGCACAGGCATGAATGAGAAAGAAGTCGACATTCGCCACATGGTCATGAAGGCAGCCATTGTCATTGACAAGTACTGGGCGCTGTTCCTCGGCCGGCCGACGAGCATCAAAAGCCAAGACATTGGCATGGACTTGTTGACAAAGCGTTTCTCCTTGATGGTATCGTTCCCCACCGAGGATAACAGTGCAGACGGTGTAGGCGGCAACCGCGACGCCCGTCCCGCCAAGATGAGCAACGAGGAGATCTACGAGTATCTGTTTGAGCTCATGGAGCTGGCCGGCAAGATTGTCGAGACGCGCGACATGCACAACCTGAACACCGGTAACAACAATACCAACGCAGGTCAAAACAGCACCAACGCGTTTGGCGGTGCTTCTGGGTACGGTGGAGATGTGCGCAACAATGCGTCGGCCAGTAGCTTTGCAACCATCATGCCGTTTGCAGGCGGCACAGGTGCCGGCCGCAATGGCAACAGCGGTACGCTACCCCAAGTTGGTGCTAGTGACAACGTCTTTGCACTCGACGAGTCCGAAGAGAACGCGTACCTGCACGTCATCAGCCTGGACCGGCAACTGCAGAACTGGTACCGTCGGCTGCCAGACCACCTGACATGGAAGCCGGCCAACGTCAAGGCTGCGCCGATGAGCTTCTTCTTGCTCCACCAGCAGTACCATGTCTCCATGATTCTGCTGCACCGCCCGTGGGCCAAGTACGGCTCGATATTGTCGTCGGACGGGTCAAGCACCAACTCGCATCCGAGCCCGTCGTCTCCTTCTGCTGGTGGTGGCAACGTTGCGGCTAACCGTCGCGACTCGTTTAGCAGCAATACAACAGGAAGTCATGCCGGTGGCATGACCGTGGCACAACAGCAGCAGCACATGTACAATGGCATTGCCGGCCAGGGCTCGCACGCCATGGCCGCCAGTCACTCGGTGCTCGGCCTGGGCGACCCGCAATGCATCGTGGATGACAGCCGCACCACGTTATCGCGCAGCATTTGCACACAGCAGGCCATTCGCGTTGCGCGCATTTTTTGGCAGCACCGCCAGCGCTTTGATGGCCGTCGCATCTGCATCACGGGCATCCAGCACGCCGGCACGGCCGCCATTGCCCTGATTGCTGCTCTTGCCTACCAGCAGAGCAGCGATTCCGACCGTCGCTCGTACCTGGGTTACCTCGAGATCCTATCGTACGCGCTGACTGATATGAGCCACACTTACCAACCAGCGTCTCGCATGGATGACCTGCTCAAGGCCGTCTTGGAGCAGCTACGAAGTGACGTTTACGGGCCCGACTACGCGGCGGCCATGGCAGTGGCGACTTCTGCTGGCAACAACAGCAACAGTAGCAACAACAACAACGGCCGGCCTGGTAGCGTGTCCTCGTCAGCAGCATATGGTAGTGAGCTTGGTAGCGCTACTTCTCTTGGTGCCGGTGGCAGCAGTGGATGGTACGGTCCTGGCAACGTGGGCGCGGGAAGTGGTGGCAACATGAATGGCTTCACCGGCACCACTCTGGTACAAGCAGCCAGCGGCGCACCCAGCGGTAGCAACGGTATTGACGTCTACAGCGTGTTGCCAGCTCGGCGCGAAAACCCAGACGCGGATGCTCTCCAGTCCTTTAAGAAAAGGCGGCCCCCTCCCTCACGTCGCGCCTCCGAGTTCACACGGCCACCACCACCTTTCTTTTCGCAACACACGCCACCCGGTCCGAACGGTGCACCGGGTGGCGGTGGCGGTTTCCCAACAACACCTTCGACAACGGCAGCTGCGACAGCTGCAGCCTCTGCAGCGGCGGCGGCTGCCGCCGCGTCTGCTGCTATCCACCACCCAGGCAATAGTCACCACCACAATGTCCAAGGTGTGCATAGCCAGCAGCAGCTTCATGCGGCTCAGAACCAAATGATGACCAACTTTTTCTCAGCCGGCACGCCCGGCGGCAGCGGTGCTGCATCTGATCGTGGTGGCCCGTTCGGCTTGGACTTTCTCAATGGCTCGGACATTGACCTTGACGGATTTGAAGACCGAAATGACGCCACGGGCCTGCTTCGTGGCACTGGACTTGATGACTACGTGCTGGTCCAGCCGGGTACTTCGGATAGCTGGGCTTTGAATGGGAACACCCACCACAACCAACAGCCTCAACAGCCTCAACAACACCACATTCAACATCACCATCACAGCCAAAGCCACGGAGCCTTTGATATGCCTATGGCGGACTGGACGGTCGGCCCGTCGGCTGTTACCACAAGGCCTGTGGCGTCTGCAGCCGGTGTCAAACCCATAGCATCACTGTCAGCTTCGTCGACACGGGGTGGCAATGCGGTCGGTATCGGTGCGGCGTTGGATGCCGAGCGAAAGGCAGCCGCCTCGGCTGCTGGCTTGCGCAGCAACAACAATACCAACACCACCACAACCTCGTCCCCAAACAACAGCACCAACACTGCGCCCCCGCCCAACAACGGCGGCCCATCGCCTGCCACCATCGGCACCGATACCTTGGACTCGGTGTCAGTCTCTGGCGTCAAAAACCGTGCCAGCTTTGACAGCTTACGTCCGCAAATGGACATCCGCAACAACAGCTCTGCGGTTGGCGAGGACGAACATGGGAACAAGAACAACCTCGACTGGATGGAGGCTGACGTTCCACTTGACGCTCTCAGCCCTGTTAGCCTGAGTGGCTTGGTCGTGCAAACGGTCGAGAAGACTATGGGTGATGACAATAGAAACAACGGTGACGATGGCCGCAACACTGATGATGCCGGTGGCAACACCGGCGACCCTGGGTCAATAGCTGGCCATGATGATGACCGCAACCACGACCTGGACTTTTTCAGTTTCTAGTCGCGTCTCCAGTATCTTTTTGTTGTGTCCTTCCCTTTCTTTTGTACTTTTCTTGCGTCCCCCTTAAATTGGTCTGTTTTGAGTTTTACTGCCCAGATGAAAGTTTGGCGTCACTCAAAATTGTTTGCTTTCTGTAATGAAACGTGGACCGCTATCGTGGAAATGGTTGTATTCGTTGCAAAATTGTGAGTCTTGCTTTACCTTTTTATTCTAACTCGGGTGTTACGATCGGATGTTATGGGACCAAAGCAAGTTTGAAATTTACTTATACTTTTTATTTTATTTTCTATTAATGTTTTGTTCATTCAACCTGGTTTAGTGTATGACATGTGTTTCGTGTGTTAATGGAATTGATTTCCACGTTCTACCAAACGTGGCTCGAGGGTGTGCTGGGGTCTACTTTATGTAGTACAGGGGCCCTAAAACCTCAGAGGACCGGGTAGGAGCTTCTGTGCCCCAGTGCTGCCTCGGCGAGGATGTTCTTCCACGTACTAGGTAAAGGTTGGTGCGATGGGCACGCGAGTGAATGAGGGAGTTCGATGCGGGAAGGCGGAGAACGAGTACGATTGAGTTATCAGTCGACATTGGCCAAAACGGCTTTATTCCACGTAGCCGTCGGTGGCATAGAACAGAACACAAAATATGGAGAAACCGGGCGATCCATAAAGACGGTGCCAAATGCGGATGGCCTCATATGGGACACCCGAGATGGGTTGCCCGGCAAAGCCATCGCCTATCTTCATCCACAAAGCTTTTATTTGAAGGAACGTTTACAACAACATGCGCCTGGCATCTTTTACCAGTCCGGATTCTTCCAAACAGCCGCTGGTGCGGTACAGTGATGGCAGCCAACCCGCACCTTCCTATCACGGCTGCATGGGCAATTGGACGCCCGTCGTACACTGATTGGTCAGAAGGGCCTGATGCGATACCGATAGCTTTGGGGTGAGTCGAAGAGGAGGAAGGTGCAAATCCTGGGGCCATCTGCTCCACTTTTTTGTTATGATAGCGATTTGAAAGTGCCATTAGTAACTATCATGAATGTTTTTTGTCGTGCCAGTTTAGTTTGACGAGGCCTAGGACCGGCATCTACGGTTGAACTGTATACAACTAACTGTATGTCCTACTTCTCGCAATCCTCTATAAAATGCCTCTCTTTTCAGAATTCGCTTCAGCCACAAAGGTGAGCGGTAGTAGAACCAAGTAGAAATGATAAGGACTGCCGGCCAGGGAATAAATGTCTCGGCGTTCAAACTTACCAGTGCGTACTTTGCTTATTTAGAAGTGCCTTTGATCTTTCACAGTGGACTTTTCAGTAGGAAGCTGTGATGAGTCTGAGGTAACTGATAGCAAACCAGAGTGAAAGAAGATATGGAGGCCAAGGGTTTGCGAGTGACGGCAAGTTAATCACAAAAAAAGAATACAAGGCCTTCCTGGGACAATGTAAGGTGCAGGGAATGAAGGATATTAGTCCGAAGGATCGGGTCCGTGTCCCCTGCCATTTGAGTATCTCTCAATTGTCTTTGACCGCGTTCAAAGCGCCTCACACTCTCTCTCCGCCTTTGCTTTTCAAGTCATCCAGCTACTGCCTTGACCGCCAAATGGTGATCTCTTTCCCTTTTCGGCGACAATGAATTCGTCTTTTTTTTTTGGCGAACAGCTGAAATCCCCATTATTAACAGCCGGGCTACAAAAGAGGAAAACGAGAGACAAAAGCAAAACCAAGGCCCAAAATAAGATAATGAAGAAATTCAGAAAACGACAGAAAGAGGCGAAATTGCAGATAGTTTGATTTCAGGCCCGTTGGACGAATAACCGCGCTTTCACCTCTCGAGTTTCCTACTGCTTGACATGCTTATCATTGCCATCATCTACTTCTCTTGTGTGCATTTTAGTCACTGCCCCCCTGTAAAATTTCTAGTCTCGTTCCATTTGTTCCCATGCCTCCGTTGTTCCTGCTTATCATTACTCTATTTGGCGTCAAAACTTCCTCCTGGAATCCGTCCGCGAGTCCTTTTCCATCCTCTGGGTCGTGTGCTTGTCCTTGGCTTTTTCACTGTGTCTTACTCTTGCCTTTTTGCTTCCCTTTTTATATATTTCGCACGATCCCAGCCCATCGTCTCGTTTGTTACCACGCTGCATCCATTGAGTTCAAGCTTGCATTTGTCCTTTGAACGACTTGCGCTGGATACTTGAGTTTCGTACACTCGTTTCCTCCTCTGTTAAATTGGGTTCCTCTTCTTCATCACAATGCGCTTCTTTTCAACTGTAGCAGCCACTCTGGCGGTTGCCCAAAGTGCTTTCGCTGCCCCCCATAACGACCACAGCAAACCATGGCATCGCGGCAAGATCTCGCCTAAAGTGTTGATTATTAGTCTGGTAGGTGCTGTGTCATCAATGTTTATGTTACATGTACCTCCTAGATGTCTGCTTACTCATATTTTCTGTGCAGTTCTCCCCCGAAGCCGACGTTTGGTACAAAAACCTGCCCAGCAGCGACCTTGGCAACCTGATGGACGTCAACGTCACCGCGCCTGGCTTGTCCATGCTCTTCCCGCACGTGCACTGTGTGGCCGACGGCAGCATCTGCCAGATGACGACGGGGGAGTCTGAGATCAACGCGGCGGCCACTGTCATGGCGGCCGCCCTGTCGGGCAAGTTCGACTTGAAAGAGACGTATTTCCTGATCGCAGGCATTGCAGGCATCAATCCAAAGTACGGCACACTCGGTGGCGTCGCACTCGCTAAGTACACGGTGCAGGTGGCACTGCAGTACGAGTTTGACGCGCGCGAGATGCCGGCCAACTGGTCGACGGGCTACTTTGGCTACGGCACCAATGCACCCAATGTCTACCCGGGCAACGCCTACGGCACCGAAGTACTCGAACTCAGCGAGACTCTGCGCGACCTTGCCGTCGGCTTCGCCAGCAAGGCCAATCTCAGTACCGACCCGACTGCCACGGCCTACGGACAGCTTTACAAGGCCGCGCAGCCCGCCAGCCTGTACGCACCTGCCTCGCAGCCACCGTCAGTCGTCAAGTGCGATACCGTGACGAGCGACGTTTACTTTTCGGGCACGGTGCTGGGCAACGCCTTTGAGGAGGTCACAAAGGTCTGGACCAACGGCACCGGAGAGTACTGCATGACGGCCCAGGAAGACAGCGCAGTGCTCGAGGTGCTGGTACGTCTGGCCATTGAGGGCCTGGTCGATTTCAGCCGCGCCATCCTCATGCGCACTGGCTCCGACTTTGACCGCCCGCCACCCAACGAAACGGCCTTTGACAACCTGCGCATCGCCGACCAGAACGGCTTCGAGATCGCCATTGACAACATCTACCTAGCCGGCGTTGAGATTGTACGCGGCATCCTTGACGGCTGGCACTCCACCTTCCGCAAGGGCGTCAAGCCCGCCAACTACATTGGCGATATCTTTGGCAGTCTGGGCGGCGAGCCAGACTTTGGCCCCGGTAGCACCACCGACGGCGCGGGCTACAGGCCGAATGGCCTCTCAGGCGACAATATGCGCAGGCGCAGTTTCAGCAGTGGCATGGGCCGCAAGGCCGGTTATGCCAGGCGCTCAGACGTCGGTCTGAACTGAGACAGAGTGGTTGTGACGATAAAGTGTGAAAGGGGCCTTGATATGTGTATATAAAAATAATATTGAATATGCCGTATATAACGTAATACATTTGGTCGTATTAACGGTCGAATAACCTGTTTCTTACTTGGTTGCCTACCGGCAGTGCCCAATCAAGCTTGTCTCTTTGAGCCATTTGCAGCAGTCCTTGAATGTCTGCCGTCTGTCAACGTCTGCGACATTGCAAATCTACGGTCTCCGTTAGAAAGAAGCAGAAGTTCAAATTATACTCAACCGAGGATAACTCACGCTTGTAGTTCCAACTTTCAACCCCATGTCGCGGCAACACACGGACGTCTCGTCGGCCAGAAGAGCGCCGTTGGTGCTATTCATGCATATGCAGTCGTTCGGCGCGAGTTGCCACCCACAGTCGGCAGAGGCCGTGCTGGCGGCGAGAAAAACAAACGTGAAAATGGGTGGTAGTAACATAGTGAGGTCAGGACGGGTGTCGCGTTTGAAGGATGTTGTATCTTGTTTTCGCAGACGATAGCCGAGACGTCACTCTACTTATAAAAACCAGTGTCAAATATCCACAAAACCACGAGGAATGCGCTGGCGCCTACGCCACAACTCGGGAACGGCCGATATTGCCGTTTCAATCGACTCGCCCGCTTCTCGATATGAACTCTAGACCACCTCGTTTACACTTGCAGTTCCCCTCATTTTATAGCCATTCGTATCGAACAAAATTTCAATTTAACCGGGTACATGTCATGGCATGTCCAAACACCGTTGAATCTACGGGGATTCAACGGGGTCTCACCGCTTATGTCAGCCAGGCCGTACTAGCGTGCCTGCTGGGCGCGGCCCGCCAGCATGGCCGCCGCCAGCCGCCACGGCCCTGGCCAATTGTCAGGCACCTACAGGCCCCTTCCACTTACTTGTTATTCGCCAGAGATTCTACGGTGCATCGCAGAGTGCCTATGCACTCCCCTCTATAGCTGGGCGCCAGCCTCTAAGGCCAGGGCGCCTTCTGCGTGGGTGCCTTAGGCATGCGTTGATTCAACGGGGAATCTACGGTGTTTCTACAGATAACAATATAAACTCATCCGAGCCCTCTCCTCTCGATGAGGCGGGGTAAGGATTAGATTTTGCACATCCTACTACTTACGTTTTGGCTGTCTTGCTTCGTGATCCTCTCTCTATTGAACCCCTATCCCTAGGACCCTCTGATAATTCCTAATCCTTCTTTTCTACCAACTTCAATCAGAAGACCACTAGTAATATGGTTAAAACACGCTCTGTACCTCCCTCGGTCGGCGCCGTAGGTAGCTCCTCCGTTACGGTTGACGTTGTTTAGGGTTTAGAACCCACTATTTAGGCGGGGCCCTTTACAACGTAATCTACGTCCTTGTAGGAGGCTCTCGTACCGTTAGTGACGTCGGTTTTTCCTGACGTATCGGTGGGATTTTGGGAGCGTCTGATCTTAGTAGTCACAGTTAAGGACAATCAGGTTGTTCCCTAGGGATTCAACGCGGATCCCTCCGTCGCCCTAGGTGTTACGGACCCGGACCCGGACGATGACTCCTCGTTTAATAGTTCTTCGGACGAGGATGACGACTCCGAGTCTGACTCCTTGGGAGCCGGGTTTGGAGCCGATCTCCCGGACGACGAGTTAAGTTAGGTCGTAGGGTGGAACGTGGCCCTTACCCGTCGGTTTAAACTACGTAAGTTTATAAACTTTAAGGTCGACTTTTTAAAGAAGTATAAGGTTACTTACACTTTTTAATAACGGGACAACTAGAAGACGGAGATAGAACGAGTCTTCGAGGCCGTCCCGTTCGTTTATTAACGTTAACGTTAACGGGTGTTAGTTACTCTTAACCGTATAAATAGTAACTTCCCTTCTTTTTAAGATTAATACTTGATTAATTTACTTAAGGTTAAAGTTAAGAGTGTAAAGAAGTTATAAGTCGTCTTTATAATTTAACTTAACACTTTTAGACCGGAATTAAACGATCTTTTTTTAACTATATTAAAGGAGTATCTTTTTATTAAGTAGTCCCCGACGTAAACACCTTTTAAGTTATTAATTAAACTTCGTTCGTTAAAAGATAAATTAAAGAACCTACCGGAACGTTTTAAAACGAGCGTCTTTTAACTTACCTTACTTTTAAACATTCGTAGTTAACTAATTATAAATAGTATTAACTTAAAGTCTACCCACTACGTTATAGTATAACGGATTAAAGAGATTTAGAAGAATATCGGGAAATAAAAGGGTAAAGTTCTTTAAACCGTTAATAAACGTTCTATTATTTAAAACGATATTAGTTTACGACTTAATAAAAGAAATAAAAAGGACCGTATTAATATTACGTTTAAGGATTCCCCGTTAAATTAATAAGGTTTCCCTCGTTTTAAGTTTAAAGGTTTTAACGTCTTTATAAACGTGATTTATTATTACTACGGAGAATTAAGTTATTACACTTTATTTTATAAAAATAAAACGAATAGTAAACTATTTACCGTTTCGGTACACTTTATTAAAGTAAAAGAGTTTACTCTTTTAAATAAAAGTAAAGTAAAGGATAAAAGTAAAGGAAAAGAAAAGACGACTTAAATAGTCTCGACTTAAAACCACCCTTTATTTTAACGAGACATCGTTTCGTTACCACCGGCCGTCTTGTCGGCCGAAAGACTAACGAGATTCGAGTAGGTTTTAATACGTATATAAAGATCGACGTCGTTAGTATAAATTTTACCCGTACGTATAAATTAAAGAAAACCTAGTCTCCCGTCCTTATTATCCGTAAAATTAAAAAAAACACTACCGAGTCTTATAGGGTTTAAAAAGTACCGTTACGGTTATATAATAACCGTGACCGGTATAAAGATTTTATTAAAATCTACGTAACCGTAGATTAAAACCTAAACGATTACTCGGTCCTTTTAAAAATACCCGGGTTTTTAAACTTAAAGATTACTTTTACGTTACGTAATTTATTATAAACTTTTAGTTTAAAACCTATAAATATTTAGTTATTAAAACCACGTAAGTTCGTACGTAAGACGTAAACGGTTCGACGAGTCTATACCGTTATAACGACGGAGATATTAAAGTTTAAAGGAAAGAGGTCGAAAAACACCGTTAAATTTACGGGGATTCCCCGTAAGTTCGTCGTTTATTAAGACGTTTTTACTTTCGATAAAACCGACCCTTTCCTTCCGTACTTAATAATTAACCACACTATTAATTTTTTACTTAAGACTTAACCGCCTTACAGTACTATTTACCCACTCTCTTTTAAAGAGTTAAAGGTTTTACACGACTATTTAAAGTCGGCGTTAAAAAAGGGTTGGATTAAAGAGTCGAAGAGTCTTACAGACACGCCGATCCTTTTTATTCTTAAATCGAACGGTTTCCTACGTCTTTACGTCGACTATTAAAAACTAAATCGTATATCGATTAAAAACCGTTACCCCCTACCCTTAATCGGAGAGATTATAAACCGTGTATAAAACGTTCGTTTTTTTACTAAGATTAATATTAAAGACGTTTATTATAAATTACGGATTAAAGTTAAAGATAAGTGGAAGACTACTTTTTATACACGGTACGGTTATTACGAGTACTACGTACTACTATTTAAACTTACTAATACGTTAACAACCTTTTAAAGTTATATTTATTAAACGTTTTATAACTTAATCGATATTATTTATATTACTTATTTAAATAACGTATTAATCTTCTCCGAAACCCGAAAAAAGTATAAGAAGTATATTAAGGAGGTGTTAGACCGTTTACGTAAGTATAAACTATATACTCACTTAAAAAAGTGTGTGTTTTTCTAAGACTTTATAAAGTTCTTAGGTTTTATTATCTCCTTTAAGGGTGTAATAATAAATAAGAAGAGAGTGGTTACTATTAAAGAGTGGTCGGTCTTTAAAACCTTTTACGATATTTAAGTCTTTTTAAAATTTTATAACTTTTACCGTAGGTTTATTAAAAAGTACTTAAAGAAGACTACGTCGTTCTTTAATTTACTTAAAAGGATATAAAAAGGTAAGAAGTCCGGTATAGTTCCGTAAACCGTAGTAAAGGAAGTTACTTTTTAAAAGTTAAAGGTTGTTTTCCTTTTTACACCCTTACTACGTTACTTTAATCTTAAACTATTTATACGTGTCGAAATAAATACGTCGTCCTTCGTTATAAAAAGGATTCTATTTTAACTTTACGAGACGAGCCTGTAGTATCCAGTAACTTTTTAGTCTCGTAAATTTAAAGGAGTAGAGTTTAACTACGTGACTTTAAATAAAAAGTTGTTCGTAATAGTTAAGTCCTTCGATAAATAAAGATATTATTTCGACGGAGCGGTAATAAGTATTAAAGTGTTCACTAACTATACTAACCTACAAGGGTTAACCCTTTAACTTAAACTAAATAACAGGTAAACACGATAGTTTTTACGTTTTACTTCGTTCGAGTTTAAAATTAAATATTAACGAGGAGATTTAAATCTTATAAATAGTCCCTTTTACCGACCGGACTATAAAGAAGGACTAGTAATTAAGAATATATTATTTAATTTTAAACGTAAACTTAAAGTCTTTTAAATAGTTTTAAATTTAAGACCGGGGATTTTTTAAGGATTTAACGGGGATTTAACGGTCTTTAAGAAAAAGGATACCTTTTCTCTTTCGAACGACTCGATTACGGTTAATTAAGTACGAGTCGTAGTCGTTTTTATTAAAAATTATTATCGTACCTTTAAATAAGACCGAAAAACTAAGGTTCGAACGTATTCGTCGACGTTAAACGTAGTACCGGTTAAAGGTAAATAGTAATAAAGGGTTTTTTTTAAATAATTAATCCTAGTTATAATAGTTACGGCGGTCGTTAACTCGGAAACTCTTTTAACGTTAAAAGTATTTAAAGATTTACGTTTTATAATTAAAAGGCTTTAAAACGTAGACTTCGAGTGTTAATAAACGGTTACGTCCGTTACCCGACTTATTCTTAATCCGGTTAATTAATTTATTAATAATAAAGGTTTACTTCGTAACGAGGGTCGTATCTTTATACTTAAAAAAGTCATACTCTAACGGGTAATTCTCAAGGTTTACTATAAAAAGGTTATTATAAAGTATTTTAATAAAAAACGTATATTAGTCTTACTTTAACGTAAGTTTAAGTAGTAAGGTTTAGTTAAGGAAGTCGAAGAGTTTATAAGATCTTGTTTTATTTATTAAAGAAACAAGTCTCGTAAATATAAGACCTACGGTTTATTATAGTCTTTACTAGTACCGACCTAACCTTAATAAGAGATTTCGATAAACTTTATTATAAGACTTCCTTCGGTATTTAACGGGGAGTTTAAAGTAGATACTATTTTTATAGTCGTAGATAAATTAATTAAAATAACGTTATTCTTCCTTATAACGTTAACCCTTATAACCGTTAAGTTAAAAGAGTTATTATATAAAGAAGTATAGTTAAAATTTAAACCGTTTTACGGTATTATTTTTAATCGGGGGTCGGTTTTTATAAACTAATATTAAAAGGAAGTTTACTTTTTAATATAAACGAAGAGACGGTTATTTACTACTTTTCACTTTTAAACCGACGATTAAACCGAAAGGATAAACTAAGTCTTTAAGTAGTATTTACACTACTTTATTAATAATAATTAATTAAATTAACCTTTTTTTTTAAAAACTATTAAGTTTACTATTAATAATATTATTAATACTTTTATAAAAAAGACGTTTTATAAACTCTTAATAAGTTATCTCCCGGACTTCTACTTAATCGACGAGAACGTCTTTTATAAAAAGGGGGTACCGGTTATAAAGTCGAGAATTCGGAAGTTTATAACACTATATAAAGAAGTTAAAGAAAAACTCTTACGTATATAATAATAATAAAAGAAATACTACGATAAAAAACGGTTATATAAAGAGTTCTCGAAAGACGACTTAATTCTCCTCTTTACCCGTAATATTTATTTACGTGTACCGTAAAAGAAATTAACGTTTAAGTTTATCGGGCCTTTCCGTATCCTTAAAAAGATTAATAGTTAAACGTATAAGTTAACGTTCCCCGAATAATATAACCGTTTATATAATATATTCTCCGTCTTTTTATTAAAGTTTTAGGTGGTTCGGTGGGGAAACACCGTTAAATTAACGGTGAATATACCGATACTTAAACTAGAAGATAATCCCGATATTTAAGAAGTAAAAGAGATTAAGGGTAAAAAAAAGGTTTACGGGGAGACCTTTTATTTAATTAAGTAAACTAACTAACCTTTAAAGTACAACTAATAAGTAATAAAAAACGATATATAAACACTTAAAACTATTTAAAACTACGAGGGACAGAAAAAACGGAGGGGTCGGCCTAAAAGGGTTTAATAGTTAATTTATATTATAAACTAAAAACCTTATATTTTAACCCGAAGAGCCTTTATATCTTCTTTTAACGCCGCCACACACTTTAACGTTATACTCCACGCTCCCGTTAACACGCCTACTACCACTACGACGTTTATATCTTCGGGGCGTAAACGTAAAAGGAAGACGCGACCGCCGACCGTTAAGACTACGGTAAAACGCGTTAACGTTACTACGTAAACGTACTCGACTTCTTTAATTTATCCTTAAGTTAATAAATAATATTTATCGTACCTTTTTTATTTATCTTACCTTTTATTACACTTACTTTATTTAAACGTACGCCCGAAAGACCGAAGTTACGTTTATAACCGTTAACGGTTAACACGATCTTTTAAACAAAAACCCGGAGGACGGTAGTTAGTACGGTATCGGTCGTAAGGCCGGGACGACCTAGTATAACGTGTATAATAGTTAAAATAGTCTAATAGTCTCCTACTATTAGGACGAGTAATTACGATAGTCAGTAAAGGTTCCTTCCTAATCTTAACCTATAGGTTAATCTTACCGGACGGTAATTACTTTTACCGTAGTAAAAGGTATAAACGTAACGGAGGGAGCCGTTTATAAAGACATAGTCCGGGGCCGTAAACGGCCCGACGTTAAAGAACGTTACGTAAAAGTAACGGTAGTACGGTAAAGGGACGAGGTCGTTAAATACTAATAAAACGCCCGTCACGTTCGTCGTTAAAAGCACTATTAAAACAATAAAAGGGGTAGGCGCGACCGGTATAAACGTAAGGATGTCGTCGTCGTCGTCGTCGTCGTCGTCGTCGTCGGACTAACCCGTAAAACTAGTCACTTAAAAACCGCCGTTATCGTCGTCCTCGTCCTTATTATTACTACTACCGTCGTACGACGGGGACGGAACCGTTAAACTTTTAAGTTCGACGAAGGGGGTACTAACCCCTCCGACCTTAACTACCTAACACTTCGTTTCGACCCGTATCGTAGACGGGACGTCCTTTATCTCGTTATCCTTATTAGTAAAAATAACGGGCGACCGACTTTTAAAACCGAAATTTATATCGTCGTCGACGACGTTAGGGTACGGGGACGGTGTCCCCCGACTCCTAGACTCGTTAAAAGGGTGACCAACCCCTCGGCCTAAGTCACCGGGCTCTCCGTCGCCCGTACCGTTAACGTTACGACCTTCTCCTTTACTAACTCCTCGGTTTAAACCTTAGTCTCGTCTTAAAAGGTTCGGAGGGTGTAAACGAGTTGTATATTTTTAAGGGTTTATACGTAAGTTTTAGTTCGGACGTACGTACACTCTTTGTACGGAGTAGTCTATTATAACTATTAACCTTTACCTTATACTTTAACATATACGTATATACATACCATTACTATTATTACTGTTATTACTGTTATTACTGTTACCGGTGTTAATAATATTAATAACGTTAATAGTGTTAAGAATAAAAAAGTGAAAGAAAATTTAAAAATTTAACTAAAGGGTCTATCTCCTTTTATTTAACGGGGACTCACCGTATTTTCACCGAGGCGTGAATTTTAACGGTCTTTAACGGAGATTTCCTTACGACCTTTTTACCCTTCTTTTACTTTATCCTTACCTTTTCCTTACTTAACTCCCGTTAACACTTATACACTTTACACGTACTTATTTTAATTTTACGGTTTATGTTTTTCTTCCTTAAAGGGTTTTTTATTTTTTTTAAAAGTAAAGATTTTCCTATAAGGTTTACTTTACGTCTTATATTTTTTATACGTATCGGGACTTCGTATATTTAAAGGGGGATAATTATTATAATATATTTAAACACCGTTAAATTTACGGGGATTTAACGGGGTCTTACCGTTTATATTAATTAGACCGTACTAACGTATTTACTAGGTATGGTCCGTTAATATAACCACTACTAGTTATTACGGCCCTAGTTAATTATTAAACACTTATAGGCCCCTTTTATTTACTTGTTATTCGTTAGAGATTCTACGGTGTATCGTAGAGTACTTATACACTCCCCTTTATAACTAGGCGTTAACCTTTAAGGTTAGGGTGTCTTTTACGTAAGTGTTTTAAATATACGTTAATTTAACGGGGAATTTACGGTGTTTTTATAAATAATAATATAAACTTATCCGAGCCCTCTCTTTTCGATAAAACGGGGTAAAGATTAAATTTTACACATCCTACTACCTACGTTTTAACTGTCTTACTTCGTAATCCTCTCTTTATTAAACCTTTATCCCTAAGACCCTTTAACAGTACATTAAACGTTATATATCTTAATATCGGTATTTATTTTTAATAAACTACACTGTAAACTTAAAACAAAAAGTAAAATAATAGTTGTTTATTAATAATAGAATTCTATAAAAACTCCCGTAAACCAAAATCTAAATAATAATAATTAAGGTTTACATAATATATACACTAAATACTAGTATTTAATAACCTATATATTAAGTCGGGGTAGAATACCCAGGGAATTATATAAGACCTAGGATCGAGTATACCGCCCTAACTCGTAACGGGGTAAACTTTTAATTTTAAGTCTTTACGTAAAAGGAAATAATAAAAAGAAAAATAGGAACTAAAAAGATAGTAATCGAATCTTCCTATTAATAAATAAACTTATCCTATTAAAACGGAGTAGAATACTTACCTTATTAATATAAAACTTACTAATAAACTAACGAAGTAGGTCCGTAACTAAGGTTAGAACATCCCACCAGTTTCTATAAAGTGAATTCACTTACGGATAAATAGACTCGATATTATAGTATACCCAAACACCGTTAAATCTACGGGGATTCAACGGGGTTTCACCGTTTATATCAACCAGGCCTTACTAACGTGCCTATTAGACGCGGCCCGCCAGTATAACCGCCGCCAGCCGGCACGGCCCTAACCAATTGTCAGGCACCTACAAACCCCTTCCACTTACTTGTTATTCGCCAGAGATTCTACGGTGTATCGCAGAGTGCCTATACACTCCCCTCTATAACTGGCCGCCAGCCTCCCAGGCCAGGGCGCCTTCTGCGTGGGTGCCTTAGGCATGCGTTGATTCAACGGGGAATCTACGGTGTTTCTACAGATAACAATATAAGCTTATCCGAGCCCTCTCCTCTCGATGAGGCGGGGTAAGGATTAGATTTTGCACATCCTACTACCTACGTTTTGGCTGTCTTGCTTCGTGATCCTCTCTCTATTGAACCCCTATCCCTAGGACCCTCTGACACTCGATGACAGGCGACGGGACTTCTGAGCGGAGCTCCCGCCAACCTACCTTTACTTTTCTCGAAGTGTAGTCGCTTGGATTTTTCTATATATCTCTCGTTCTTCCCCCTTTTCCTTTTTGTTATTTTATTGTACGTTCGTACTTTTCATCGGAAGCTCACCTAATCATATAACAAAGGTACGGCTTATCTAATATTGTACTTACATAACCCTGGGTATCTCGCACCGACTCACTATATGAAATAACGATTAACGGTTAAAATAAATACGAGG
>NW_015971154.1:0-4069 GCF_000961545.1 Sporothrix schenckii 1099-18
AGGTAGAGGTTTAGTGGTGGTATACCTGCCTCGGAGTGGAGGAGGTGGATAGGTGTAGACCGGTAGGCCCCCAGGACGGTGCGGAGGTAGCCGTGAAAGATAGTGTCCAGGGAGCTCGTTGGCCGGCGGTTGTCCTTTTCCGGGAGGAAGACACTCGCGCCGTAAGCTGCTGTGCTCCGGAGTACTGCCGTATAGATCGTGCGGGCCCACGGGAGCGTGCAGCCCCACGTCTTCCCGGTGAGTCTCGTAAGGGCATAGCTCTGTGTGGTGAGGCGGCGTTTTATTTGCCGGAGGTGTGCCGAGAAAAGGAGCTTCCTGTCGAGCCAGATACCGAGGAAGCGGGCCGACTGTCGGGGCTTAAGGACGGTATCCCGGTCGAGCGTAAGCGTCGTCGTCGGGGCCGCGTGTGTGCGGGAAAAGTGGAGGAGCTCGCTCTTCGCCGGCTCGAACACGACGCCTCTCGGTTGTGCCCACTCCGTGACGGTAGACCATGCCTCCCGAAGGAGGTAGCAGCAAAAGCTTGTCGTGCGGCCGCTCGCGAGGAGGTTGGTGTCATCTGCGAACCCGAGGGTAATAACTTTATGGTGGCGGCGGAGGGCTTGGTAGAGTGGTGTCGTAAAGAGGATAAAGAGGATGGGTGATAACGGGGACCCCTGGGGGACGCCGGCGGTAACGGGCCGTGCCGGGGCAACCTTACCGTCGAAGGCGAGCTCCGTCGTCCGGCTTGTCAAGTAATTCGTTATCCACTTAATTATCCAGTACGGGAGGTGGAGGGTGTGTAGTGTGTGAATGAGCCACCCGTGGTGGACGTTGTCAAAGGCCCCTTGGATGTCAAGTTGGAGGAGAGACGCCGTGTCGCCGGCGCTCCATACGCTCCGTACGGCGTCGGTGAGGAGGCGGGCCGCGAGCTCTGTCGACCGGTAGCGCCGGTTACCCATTTGACCCTCCGGGAGGAGCTTGTTTTCTTCTGCTGTCTCGGCCAGCCGGCGGGCCACGATAGCTTCGATGACTTTACCGACGGTGTTAAGCAGCGCGATTGGGCGCCACCCTTTTGCTTCTTGTCTCTCTTGAGCGGTTTTGCCGGGTTTTGGGATAATTATTGTGCGGGACGCCTTAAAGTGTGACGGCCAGTGGCCGAGGTGGAGGCTGGCGGTGGCGATGTTCCGGAGCCATGGGAAGAGAGAGTCGCCGCAAGCACGGAGGAGTGCGTTCGGTATTTGGTCCGGTCCCGGCGCTTTCCTCGGGGAGGTACGGTAGACTACTGCTGTGACGTCGTTTATAGAGATATTTTGGCTAATAAAGATACGGCCGTGTGGTGTCGCGGGCGGCCGTGGAGGTAGTGCGGCGTCAGGAGTCGGGAAGAAGCGGTGGGAGAGGATCTCCGTTTTGTCGTCGACGTGGGTGGCGTACGTGCCGTCAGGGCGCCGAAGCGGGGGGAGGAGTGGCGGAGCGGAGGGGTTATGGCTCCGGGAGCGAGCCCACTTTTCGAGTCTCCATAGGTCTACGTCTCTTGCCGAGGCCTTGTATAATACGGCCCGCCAGTGACGGGTACCGGCACGGCGGAGGGCGCGCCGTTGCTCTCGGCGTGCGTCTCGTACGGCGTCGTATGCGGCCGTAGACTGGTCTCCGGCTTGTACTCTTCTCTCCGCGGCGCGGAGAGCGTTTGTAGCGGCGGCGGTAGCCTCGTCCCAACCAGGAAAGCGTTGTCCCCGGGGGGGTGACTTGGCCGGGACGCATGCGTGCATAATACCGGCGAGTTTGCCGATTAAGTCGTCGGTCTGGTGCTCGAGGGTGGCGACGTCGGTAGGCGGCGGTGGCGTCGGGAGGAGGATATCTCTCCCTAGGGCCGCGGCTTTATCTTGATTGAATCGGGACCAACAGAAGCCGTCTGCCGGTACTGGTGGTGTCGTCGCTGGTATAAAGCAGGCCTGTGGCGTGTGGTCGGAGCCCGGCCAGTCGAGCACGGTATGCGTGGCCCGGAGCCGTGGCGAGGCCCACGTGTGGTCTATCGTTGATGGGCGCTGGTGGGACCGTTGACCCTGCGGCTGCCAGGTTGGTGTGCCCGGCGGCGTGAGTAGAGATAGATCCCACGTATTTGTGAGATTGAGGAGGACGTCCGCGTGGGTAGAGGTCCGTCCGGCGGTGTCCCAAAGTGGGTGGTGGAGATTCACATCTCCTATAAGGACGACGTCGGCCTCTGTGTCGGGTTGTGGTTGAGCGGCGAGGCGGGGCAGTGGCGAGTCCCACGGCCCCGGACCAGGTGGTAATGGCTCGCTGTAGACGCCGAAGATGTGGAGAGGGCGCGGCCCTTGCGTGTAGAGAGTGATGTGGATAAGGTCTTTTTCGGCTGTGTATTCCCAGCAGGACAGCGGTAAGCGCTTCGCCACGTAGCCGGCAAGGCGTCCCTCCCCGGCCCAGAGTTTGTGGTATTTGCCGGAGGCCGGTCCTGGTGCGTCGCCGTTCTTCGTCTTGACTATTTCTTGTAGGAAGACGACGTCGGCGTCAAGGGTGTCTGCGTGGTGTAGTGCTGTCTGTGCGTGGTGGTTCGTTTTATGTATATTCCATGAAATGATCACTACCATTAGAAGGATATGGGGGGCAGTTGTGGTGTGTGTGTCGCGGTCATTTTATCGGGGCGGGCGGGCGGCGGGCGACGGCCCGGGCCGCCAGCTTCCCGGTACTCGGCAAGAGTGTTTAAGTAGAAGGGGCAGGTGCGGGAGTAGGCTGGGTGGGGCCCACGACAGTTCGGGCAGTGTCTCTCGTCTGAGGACTTGTCACAAGAGAGGCTCTCGTGGGCGCTTCCGCAGTGGGCGCACCGGGGTGGCTTTCGACAGGTGCGTGCTTTATGGCCCCAGGTCTGGCAGCGGTTACAGATATGTGGTCTGGTGTCTGGTCTGTACGGGACGGCGCGGTAGAGGCAGTAGTCGAGGATGACACCGTCCCGGAGAAGCAAGGTGGCGTCAGCGTCGGTGGCCACGGTGAGGCATAAGCTACCGGGACGGGCCGGCGGGCTGTCCTTGCGGACCATAGGGCGTGTCTGGAGTATTGGGCAAGGCGCCTTGAGTCTGGTGCGGAGATCTTGGAGGAGTGTGTCGGCTGGTACGCCGTGGAGGACGACCTTCGGGCCAGTGATCGTGACGTCGGCTCCGAGGTCGTCAGCCCAGGACATGTCCTTGACATACCACCGGTCCGTTCCTCTCGGGAAGACGACCGCGCTGTCGCCGCTCGGGAGTTGGCGTACGGCGTGGGCTGGAGTGCGGTCGCCGGCGGCGGACTTGACGGCGTTAACAATAGTCTCGCATGACGGTGGTGACGTCATACGGCTGGTGTGGAGGATAACCTCCTCGTATCGTGGCTTCGTTGCTGTGGTGTGGGTGTTGCTGTGGCTATTGTTTGTTTGTTGTGACATGGGGGTGGTTTGTGAGGTGACGCGGTAGGCGTATGTGGGTGGCGGGTTGGTTGTCGTGGCCGGTACGGCCGTCGTGACCGGAGGCGGTGTCGTGGTAGCGGCGTGGTGTGCCTGCGAGGTGACGGTGTAGAAGAGCTTTTGTAGGATCGTGTCGACGGCCGAGCCTGTAAGGGGGTCGGCTTCGTACACAATAGCAAGTGCGGTGGCGAGAGCATCCGCGTGGCCGTTAGCGATGCCACAGATCTTGGCGACGTCCTCCGGGACGTTCGTGGTGTGCGGTGTTATGGCCGGTCGGGTGGCGTGCATGCTGGTTGCCTCGGTCGGGGTCGGTGGGGCAGCGGCAGCGGTGTCGCGGCCGTGCAGGGTCGAGGCCACGGTGCGCATTTCGGCAGCCGTGCGGCTGCGTTTGACCGGGGACCGTTGTAGTCTTTCGGGCGCGACGACGACGTCGCTGGTGCGGCTGCGTAGTGGGCTGCTGGCCGGTGTTGAGCTGTCGGTAGTGGGAGGCCGCGTGCGCTTGTTGGTCGACGGGGGCAGCGGGGCGGCTATGCCGCGGAGCCGTGCCGAGGCGGCGCGTGTCGCGCTGGCCACGGCGGTGGGCATGCCGGCGGCAGTGCGGATGGCACGGGGAGCGGGATGTATTTATTATTATTAGGGATA